>NC_054748.1:29078170-29378170 GCF_018143015.1 Lytechinus variegatus | reverse complement strand
GAGACCCCATGGTCGCGCATGGTATCCACTCGTGAATGGAAGTGGCCCCCCCGGGCGTACAACTTATAGATGCATGGGACAATTTAGTCTACGAGTCCAGTACATGCACGCTTCAGACTAATAAACTACAAGCCCGGTGGACACTGATCATTTCATTTAACTCAATAAAGCGACATGGTTGATTGCCGCAAGTTTGTCATCATTCACACCAGTTAGAAAATGGTCATGAGCTGGTTAAGATCAAATATTGCACTTCTAACGTTCAATCTTGATGGTATCATAATCTATGCATAGCCAAATAACTTATTCTTACTACATTATTGTACTATGGTTAGCCTATTATCTAGGCCGTGCCTGCAGCTTATGCCTTTACCAGTCTGATGCTGTTATGTGAAACATTAACAATGCATCATATAGGGGTATTTCGTCCACAAAAAAAATTGACAAGCAAAAAATAAAAAAAAATAACCAAAAAATACTAATAAAAAAAAATAAATGAAAATTAAAAGGTCTTCACTTAAAAAGGGGGGGGGAACACTTCTGTTTTAAAGGCATTTTTACATTACAAATTTTGATTGTGCCTCTCAAAAGGGGGCACGGGCAAGCTGTGCCCCCCCCCCCCCCCTGGATCCGCCAGTGCATCTGATACAGAAGACTATGCACAGTGACTGTTCTTGGCAGCCACTCCATATATACACTCCAGTCTTGCCATACTTGTTTTTCTACATCGACCTCGACTTGATGTGTATTTTTCATAACGGAAAACTGCCAGCGGACTTTGTCGATAAAAACAAAAAAACAACAAAACCGGAGTGTATAGGCGGTGGCTTACTAGCAGCCCTTGTGCATATAGTCCTCCGCATCATACGTCTTGCTGATGTTTCGAAAAACGGCATCAAACTCGGGTAAAGAAAAAAGCTACAGCCTCGGCTATACCAGGGTGTATGTACATACCTCGTCAAAGTTATCGATGATGAAGAATATATTAGGATAGGAGACTTCTGATTCTTCTCCCTTGCTGTCCATTCGCCGCCTAGAGGGGCTTGCAAAGACCTGCTCTGTATGCTTCCTTAGTATCGTCAAGGTTCCTTCTGACTTGATGCATACCGCACACGTCAAGATGTAATTGTACTGCTCATAACAAGACAAAATAAAATTGTGTTTATTTCAAAGAGGTAGGCCTATGGTTCACAGACAAGAAAGAAGGGAATACAATGTACTTATTTTCTTGCTACTGTCCAACAAAATAAATATAACTTTCAATGAAATATAGACAGTTAATGGTCAATTCCATAAAACGATCAACCTTTTTGTATGACCGACAAAACCATGACCATGTTTTTCTCAAGTTTTATTTCACTTCATAAACTGACCGAGTCATGGTCCTTTCAGAACATTACACTCTGTCAAAACAAGAAATCAGAGACAGAAAATTTCATGAAGGTCCCACATGATAGGGGAGTCCGACATATATATTTCATGGAATTGCTCTCATGGGTAGGCCTATTTCACAGGTGGTCATTTTCAAACGTGAGTGACACGACAATCGGAGAGGTGTAAGGGCTCATATCTTCAAACTTAAAGGTTATGAATCAATCATGACTACTATATTATATACAATGTAGGACTGGCATGGGCCACTGCGAGTTTGATTTGAATTCAACAATTCGTTTAGTAGATATGATTAAAAAACGGTGCGTGAGTGACACAACAAATTTTGGACATGGGTTTCTGACCACTAACACATATGGTTGGATTCGTGCCCAAGCAGTTGTCATGGAGTACTGTGAGTACCAGTAAATGGACATAAATAGTGTACCTATCTAACACATATAGTCAAAATCAATCAAACCTTCTCTATGGAAAATGGTACCCTCCTATACACCGTGAGTGACACGACATCCAAAACGTGAGTGACACGACAAGTGCAAAAATACAACATTTATCTCAACATTGAAAGTATTTTTTGCATGATCTAGAAGAGTAAAATACCATTAACCAAAAAACAAGCTTAATTACACAATAACTGCTTTCTTTAAAGTTAATATGTCATCCTGATGTTTTATTCTTGGTTTATGGTCATATTTGCCCATCAACTCACATTCCCTATACCATACCACACTGTCACACTAGGGCTTCTACCACTCTCCTCTTTAGAGGAGGAGGGGGCACTTGAAGGAGGTGTTATGAGGTCTTGGCATTGACATCAACTCAAACATTCTTTTTGTGGCCTGATATCATTCAAAACTTTTAACTCTTTCTCCCTATCTGTATATGAAAGTTTACAGGTTCATACAATTCAGCATCCACAACGGATGGAATAATTTTTCCTTGTAAGGGTATTCTCAATAGTCACTAACATCATCTGGCATGGTCTGGTAGCCAATGATGTCATGTATGACTCCTTTTTCTTGAAATATTGGATTACAATATTATCCTCCTTTAATATTTTAGGCATTGTCCAAATAGGACATGGCAGTTTCAATGTCTTTTTTGGTACCAAACCCCAATCACGTTGCTGCACACTTCAGATGGACTATCAGCAAATCCTTGAGAAACTTGGGAATTCATCTCAACAAGCATAGGTTTTCTCCTGAACACTGCTTGTATGTGGACCCTCCCAAGGCAGTACATGTAGGCACTGTACCAAAATTCAGAGCTATGCTTTTAGCTGGAATCTTGTAAGCACCTTTTCATTGCTAATTATTTGATCATATACCATACCACGGGAATCCAGGGAAAGCCACAAGGTGAAAGACGCAGTCAGTACCTGATTCTTGCAGTCTGCTACTATTACATAACAACTACAAGTCATTAGCCTTTCCTTTTCTAAGCCCTTGGATGTCACACTAAAATCCAATTCAGCATCCCAACCAGGCTCCCTTTATACCTCAATAGCTTTTTCCCCTCGAGATCCAGCTCTGTTCTTATCAGGGTACCCCCCCCAAAAAAAAATTGATCTACTGGTACATGGCAACCCATCCAAAGTTGCTCAAATCAAAATGCGGTCTCGGTTGGGACTTGTTGGGACCTACATGTACATGAACATGCATCATTTTGTTGTAATGAATATGTGTAAATGCAAATCTGCTCTGAACACACATCGGCCCGCTTACGGTAGTTTGCTGTTCAGACCCTACATGTACATGTAGTTAATCACTAGCGGTATGAATGGTGGCCAAACAAATAATGATTTTGAACTTGGCATGTAGCTGCTTCAAGCAATATCCAAAATGTTCTATCAAATCTCAGTACATTCTCACCTGAAATGTTATGTTTTCTTGCAAATTTGTTTATTTCATGTCCTGGAATACAAGCTTTATGGCAAATGAAAAGGTTGATTTAATCAATCAGAAGGAAAAGAAAAATATTTTCTTTTCCGAATTTGAAAAAATGTTTGGTGTTCATGGTGATCTCTTATATCTCATGTACACTACTTTACCACTAAATTTCTGCAAATTTCAAAAAAGGATCCCTGACTTTTCTAAAGCTCTATGAGTATAACAAAGAAATAACATTGCTCAAAAGAAAGGTGAACTTTCTGCTCATTTCTGTAAATGGAGACAGAGAATGTTCGAGTAATACCTAGGTATGACTTGAAACATCACCAACCCTTTATGCATTGTAAATATGTCCATTGCTAAAGTATAGTGGTTTTTCTCTTGATACATTCATAATTTTGTGTTGATTGATTATGTTGTTATATTCTTAATCACAGTACATTCACCAAAATATGAATTAGGATCCGAGTCTTCACACCAATGGAAAATTGTCAGGATTTTTTTAAACCAAGGCAACCACAGAGAGGAGAGAAAATAGATGAACTCAATGTCAAATTCAATATTTCCATAAAAAGGAGTAAAATTAGGAAGATGGAGGAAATTATTAGCCTAAAATAGGCCTAAATGATGTCAGGAACAACATTTTGACTGTATCCCTGGTAAAACGCTTCAAAAATTACTGGATGTCCTATTTTATACACAATATAATACCGTGAGTGACACGACATTTCGTGAGTGACACGACATTGTGAGTGACACGACACAACTTTAACAGTTAATTTTAGCTTTACCTTAACACATTGGACCAAGTTACTTTATATACAATAAGGTACATATAAACTGTATTTGCTCCAGTACTGGGATAAATTAATTTTCAGAATACACAGCTCTAGAAAACTTTTTGCATTTAAAACGTGAGTGACACGACAACCAGTTTTGAAAACTTCGAAACCCAATTTTTTCAGAAAAACACTTCACAGAATTTTTTTTGCTATCCTTTAGGAGTTACATGTAGATACAATACACAGCTTGTATCTTGCCAACAAATGTGCTTCTAATACAAATTTTATATTGTGATAGGCAATATGTGAATTTTGATGCAAAAATCAACATTTTGTAACATTTAATTTCCCTTGCATAAAATTCACTGTATCTCAAGACATAATTAATACTTTTATGTAAATGAAATGGAAAAATTTACTTTAAGATGTCTAGTTTCAAAAAACATTGATGCCTAATGATATCTAGCAAGTTTTAATTTTCACCCCCATGTCCACTTTTGTTTGAAAATGACCAGATGTAAACATGTCAAATATGAATTTTAAAAAACATTGGGTTAAAAAAAAAAAAAAAATTGCCCGTTTATAAAAAGCAGTTCAACGTTTTTCAAAACAAGCATGACTCAGGCCTAGTAAGGACATGAATAAAAGCGTTGAAACATGTGATTATCATTCAGGTACATGTAGCAGCATACATGTACAAAACATGGAACTTTTCTAGGAATGAGAAAAACAACATTTTCACATGACTCCTCATGCTAAACTATAGAATACTATTTTATCTTGTAAAAAAGGGCAATACACAATACTCTACCTGTTGAAGAATAAGATTAAGATAAACAGTCTCTTCCCAGTCGATGTTTGGTTCTCCTAAACTGGGAAGGTTCTTAGAATCCTGACGGAACACCTCCAATCTAGCTTGCTGGAAAACAAAATGAAAGGGATTATTTCTCAATTTCTAAATACTGACTGATCAGGGTTGTGCTTCATTAAGCTGTTCAAAAAGTTATACACGACTTTAGGAAGAATAACTTGAATATACATGATGTTCTTAAAGCTTGTGTATAGTTTTGGTAAATCCACCAAAATGCACCTATCACTATTCCAATTCATTGCTAGCTAATATGAATGGATATGCCCTATAACAGTTATGATGTGGAGGATATGAAATGAAAATGTGTTTTACAGGATAAATTTTGCGATTTTACATGGAAATTTAACTTGATCGGGTCACCCGATCAAATTAAAATATCTGTGTGTTTTTGTCTTTCAATTAAATCCTATTCCAAATCATGGAATGGGCTGAAACTTTCAAGATATGTTCTTTGTCTGTAACTTTTGGATATCTAATCACTAAAGATAAGATAAGTGCTTGAATGCCCATTTTTTTTAATTTAAAACAAGCATCGCCGAGAGAGGGCGCCATATATCCAAGATTTGAATATTTGAAATTTTCTCAGAGAAGTGCAGTTGAAAAAATATCTAACGGTCTCTACGCTTCAGTAAGACCGTCATATTAGATGATATTCGATTATCAATCACATTATTGACCCTTTACCAAAGCTATACACAGGCTTTAAGTGCTTAATCAGCTACATCGAGATAAATCACTTTGCACAAGAAGTGGTCATCAGTCACGAGTTAAAGTCAATAGTAAATGATAAATAGCTTTATTAAAACCCAACCTGGAATGAAACAAAACTATTTGGAAAAAAGAGTTAAGTGTTTGCCTGGAAATTAAATGACCAAACACTGTGAAGAGACTCGAGAGAGGGTGAGAAAGTTTCTAAAAGTAATCATTCAACTGGCTGCTAAGTAAAAAAGAGAGCAACTTCCATTAATTGACTATGATTTGATTTTCTTCAAAGGACAGTGAAAACCTCAAAATAAAATCAATCCTCCATTAAAGAGAAATGCCAGTAGTTGCAGTAAACACTGATTTCATGAGAAAGTCTGTAAAACCAGGCTTAATTGTCAGTATATCATCAAGGATCTAGATCTGGTACAGTCACATAAACTGAACTTTGTGAAATCTTGAAATCTACGCTGAAAAATATTCACACTGAAGATCACCAACACAGATAAGCGCACGTGGGACAGTGTATTATTATTGCTGTGAATGTCGTGCCCGACGCTTGAGCCGAGGCCTGTGCTTATTTGCTAATTTCTCAGCAATTACACAATTTCTTCAAGAATCCTTTGGCACATATTCTTTATTTATACAGACACTTTGGTGGTCATTTCATTGGATTCTGCATGAACTCATTTTGATATCGTTACCAAAACTGGCATTTACCTTTAAAATTGACTGTTAGAAAATAATTTCATTTAAATCTTTCAACGTATGATTGTAGGCAAGCAATTATTACATTTGTCTTTTTTTTCTTATCCGATATGCCTTTATCTTTTTTTAATGTATCATTTATTGTGCATTTTACTAATTTCTGGTTTGAAATGGAATGCATTTTTTTTTTCGGTTAAAACTAAGGGCATTGTTGACTCTAATTTTACTGAGGGCACAAAGTCACAACTAACCTGTCTGTCTTGCCTTGAAGTGGGTTGTTTCCGATGGATGAAGAAAAGCAAGTCATCTCTTAATTCTTCTGGTACCTCTGCCACGAAATGCTGAGAGAAGAGCCTCGCCCAGAAACAGTTCACCTCCATTGGAATCCGACCAAAACCATCTGGGTCAAACAAAAGATAACAATAAAACATGATAAATGGGCAATGGGTGTTAAATATTGATACTTTGCATAGCCAAAGAACATCCAAACAATAATTTAACCAAAAAAGTAATTTAACCACCTTGGTAATTTTGGCCACCTTGTCCTTATTCATCCGCCCTGTGTATGCTAATTTCAGACTCAGGCTCAAGTGAACATGGTTACGCCACCATTTTGGCTTTTGTCATGGAAAGTAATTGTGCAATCGATGGGCTAATTATTCAGCGAGACATGTTCCATACATTTTCATGGTCTTAACCGAGCGATCCAGCCATTGCCCAAATGCTTTCCCTGACCGTTCAAAGTCAAGACGATGCCAGCAGAACCATCAGCAAATATTTTCTCACTGATCTTAAACGTGGGGCAGGTGGTTCGCAAAAGTCTCACCTGATTTTGAAAGCAATAAAATATGCAATATTTTATTGCATAAGACCCCAAGATGACCTTTGACCCCAAGATGAACTTTGACCTTATCATCCTCGTTGGTTGGTTGAGTTTAGTGTGGAGGTGGCGCTATCCATCGATATCCGATGATTTCCGCCAGGCTAAGCGAGAGGGATTCCACCCTCCCCTGTACAGCTCTCGTCATTCGATTTTGCTATTAATTGCACTGTGTGTGAGATATAGATTCACCGAGGAAAGGCGATGTGTAGTATTCAAATCTTATGAGTATCTTGTTTAAACATTGTTTGTTAGATTTAACAGTTAGTACTCGTGCTTGTGTTTTCCTTTCATGGATGTGGGTGTTAGTTTATTGGTTTTAATGTGTCTTTCGAAAGCATTTATGGGTGATTCCATACGTGTCGTACGGGACATTTAGAGAACATTTGACAGTTTTTTAGAAGAAAAAACTAAAAATATTCCAGTAACTATAGGTGATCATCAAGTACTACCAGAGTGTTAGAAAAACCAAGACTTAACATGACTTGAATTCACATCCTGTATAATACAGATTTAAAATAGTAATGTGTCGTACGGACGCAGAAAAAGTGGCTTTTTTAGAAACCTCAAGTTTGTACCCAAAAGTCTGTGAGTTGGGCAGATAAATTTCATAGAAACTGACCTCAAATTGACATTCAATTACCCAAGAACAAACTATAAAAGAAAGCGAAATAAACATTCATGAATAAATAAAGCAAATTATAATTTTCGAGAACATTGTGGCGTACGGGACATTCAAAATGTGTCGTACGGGACATCTCTAAATTGAAGCCAAACTTTCTTACTTTATGTCTCTTTGACTTCTTCAATCACATTGTTTGGCTGATGATAATCTTATCAAACTAAGACATTCATTCGGTTAGAAACCGCTATTAGCTGAATATGTCAATATGTTCTGTCAATATATCATAAACAAAATAATGTGTCGTACGGGACACTTGTGTGTTGTACAGGCACTTCGCTTCTTGTGCTGAGCAGCCTGATTAAAAAAAAAAAAACTTTTTATCAATCAGAAGGAGAATTGCCCCTAAATTCTTCCTTTTTATGAAAAATCTTAAGTAGTCATTCAGGATAATATAATTAAGTAACCTCAATATATACAATCGGGAGCAATATGTTATAATTTTTTTCATGATGGGAAATGTACAAGTGTTCACAGCATTTTTACGAGCTGAAAAACTTGAGGTTTTGTGTGAAGTTATATTTTAGTGAATTAATTGATAATATCCAAACACTATTTAAACAATGATTGAAATTTTGTGTAAATTATGGGGCTGAAATGTTATCATTTTTTATATAAAATGTATATCTACATGATACAGTATATGTCACAACTGCCACTTGTAATTCAACAAAATAATTTTTTTCTAAAGAAATGCAGTTCTACTTTTTCAAACCCATCTGCATTTCATGAAACCATATGGTTTGTCTTATTTTCCAGATTTTTTTTTACAACTTGAAAGAAAGTAAGGAGTTTCAATAATGTATATAAAAAAATAGTGATCATCAAGGGAAGTCCACATAGATGATCATGATGATTGATATGTATTTTTTTACATCTTATAATAATTCCACATTAGCATACAAGAGGAAGTCATCCTCCAGGCTAGGTTGAAATAATTATAAAGGTTTTCTTTTCATGCTCAATGAAAAGAAATTAACCTGCTCTGATCAGTGAAAATCACCAATTTAACTGAAGGGATTCACAAAAAAAATAAACCTTCATGAAATCAATTAAAATGTTTAGAATCACCTATTTCATGTTCTATGGAGATAAACAAAGTACTTTTTCAGTTCACTTTTATGTTAAATCAATTAAATGAATTTCAATATGCCCATTATTTATGGTTTCTGAATCCAAATCCTGCAATTAAAAGCATTATATATTGTGTGTCGTACGGGACATGTCCCGTACGACACACGCTGTGTCGTACGGGACAACTTTTAATAGTAGGACAATTGAAAAATGAAGGGAAGTAATTAAATCCTTATGGGATAAATCGATCACCCATGAGTCAAAGAAAGAGAAACTGATTTTATGAAATTGCATCATCAAAAATAAAATTGTAGGAAAAACTTTTGCATTGTCATGTGTCGTACGGGACATTGCCAAAAATAGGTTCGGAAAAATCAGGGCTGCCCCTATTATGGATCATGAAAATGTTGTAGATATTATTTGGAACATTCAATGATATATTATTCTATTAACTTGCAATATTTTCAATCTTCTCGTGCTTTGCAAATAATTGTTTCAGGCGGTGTTTGTACTTGACTATTCAATTAGCAAAATTATTGAAAATTTAAAATTCCATTGTTCCCCCTAATTAAAACTATATCTGTCTTCACTTTTGGTTAAAACTCATAATTTTCATAAAATTTAGGTATCATAGTAAAATATTACACTACTTATGACTTATCGAAAGCATGTTGAAATTTATGATATTTTTGAAGTTCTAGTGTGGAATCGCCCTTATAAGCGCTGTACTCCATACGTTTGGTTTATTAAAAAAACAAGTAAAAATATAGAAACAGAGGAAGAAAGAAAATGGTATCTATATGGAATTCCCAATAGAATCTCCAGATATGTTTTGTTGTCTTTTTTTTATTCTCTTTTTTTTTTCCTCCTCCCTATTTACATATATACATTGTAATGCGACATACTACTACAAAGTCAGCCTAAAAAATAAGCCTGAATATAAATACACACAACAAAATAATAACCAGCCTCATATATAGGTATTCCCATGTATACATGTACATGCACATATTGTATGTTTATATATTCTCTACAGTTGGTTATATTTTCCGCTGCCTTTTATAAAGGCTAAAATGGCCGTAAAATTGTCTTCTTTGCCGAATAACGTCGTTAGGTTGGGGTTCGTAACTTTCAATTTGCGATAAAGTCGCAAATAAAGGACATAATAACATGAAATGCTCTATGGTTTCATGAGTTTTTTCATTATATAATTATAATAATTTAATCTGCATTTACCAAGATGGGATTGATGCAATATTCGTTCATCTTTAACCTTTTATAATACATTTATATTTCACCTCTGGTTGTATATTAAAAAGGTGCCTGCCTTTCTCTGTGTTTTCCCATGAACTCTGCCATTCATTTTTATAAAAATCTGACCTTTCACTCAAGTATTCTTGTTTATTTTTGTTAATGTAAAGATCAATGTTATTTTTTGAAGCCGCTTGTTTTGCTAAAGCCGCTTGTTTTGCTCATGAACACACATGTGATATTACCCAAGCCTCATTTGTAATCAAGTGTAAACAAAAAATGACAGTCTACAGAAATAAAGAAATGAGAGCAAGTTGACCATAAACGCTTTTCTGCAAATTTTTTGGTTCTAAATTTTCTTTTCACATTTTTATCAATGTTTGTTTAATATATGTATGGCGCTAATGCAGTTTCCCACTGGCCGACTTCTATTCAAGCGAATTTCCCCACCATAAATTGTTCGCAAATGTCATGTCAAGTCTCACAGTCATATTTCGAGGTCAATATGCCCAATGCTCTTCAAAATATCAGAACAGCTGTCTTTCAGCTTCAATTTCAGTCTTACATCGTGCTTCGCTGCCTGGGCTTTGCCATAATTTTTATATCAAGCGAAGCTATGTCTGAATGAGACTTCGAACGATAATGTCAAGATTGGAGCTGAAATACAGCCATATTGTATTTGGGAAAGGGGTGGGCTTACTTACATGTATTCGGAGTCTATTGACCTCAATTTCTCAACATGTGTGAGACTTAACATTTGCGAACAATTTGTGGGAAGTTTGCTTGAAGTTGGTCTGTGCGAAACTGCATCAGCGCCGAAAATATATTTATTAGCCTTTCCTTGATCACGTTGATTGCAATGTTAAGTTTTAACGGCATTATCCTGGTTTAAGTCACCGCTCCATTCACTGCAGTTCATTTCGTCAGTGGCGGTGACTCTGCATTGAATTGATTGACTTTTCTTTGTACACAACCAGCGCACACACACTGACATTCAAGAGACAGTAGAGGTGCACGGCCAATATGGGAGACTCTCTCCAATAGGGGAGACAATCTCACATATTGGAGACTTGATTTGCAAAAGATCAAAAGAAACAACACCAACAAAAGTATGATTTTTTCCACCCAAACTTTTGTCCCACCGAGGTCAGTAGCCCATTTGTTTTGTGTGTGGATGACAACAAAAATCCTTATAAAAACAAAAGTAGACAGTGAATTTTTAAAGTAGACGGTAAAAAGGGGTAATATTTCATGAGGAATCTGCTTATCACATTTTTATTTGCCGCAAAGCTAATCCTTTTTAAGCAAATGTATACAAAGAAAATTGGTCTCCAAAACTGGAGACTGTCTCCGAAACTGGAGGATACCAAAATTCTTTATGAAAGTCTCTGATATTGGAGATAATCTCTCTCATGGGAGACAGTCTCCAATAAGGCAATATTGGCCGTGCGCCTCTACTGAGTCTGAGAGAAGAGTCAAGAGAGGTGACTTATTTCAGGATAAGGCTGTTTTCCTTCCATGCCTTCCAATATCTCAATTCTCAGTATATCGTAAAATCTTGAAATATATTTTAATATCATGTTTTTGCGGCCGCGATTTGACAGCCGGCGCGGCAGCCCCGTCCCCGCCTGACATTTGACAACCCGACCAGACCCCGTGACATTTCGCGTGTTGTTTACCTTGGCTCGGGAGCGATCGGCACAGCTTGTCACGGCCTCTCTCATCCAAGATTTCATTGATCATCTTACGAAAAGAACTCTGCCTAACTCGTGGCCTTCCGGCATGCTCACTCGCCATTATATTGTAGACCAAAATATACTGTCAATTCATAGTTGATTGAGTATACTTTTCACACTTTAACGCCCCTTCAACTTCAGTCTTCGCGTGATTAATCTGCGATCACCGACTAGCACTGCGCTGATGCAGCATCCATTCATTCATCACAATATTGAAACTAGCAGACTTGACTGAAATTCGTACGGTGTCTACAAAAGCATAACTCCAAATTAAACAACAATCGATGTTTTGGGGTTTTATTGGGCCTAAATCCCCCTTAAAGGTCAAGTCCACCCCAGGAAAATGTTGATTTGAATAAATAGAGAAAAAGCAAACTAGCATATTGCTGAAAATTTCATCAAAGTCGGATGTAAAATAAGAAAGTTATGACATTTTAAAGTTTCGCTTATTTTTCACAAAACCGTGATATGCACAACTCGGTGACATGCAAATGAGTCAGTCAATGATGTTCATCACTCACTATTTCTCTTGGTTTTTTTATTGTTTGAATTATACAATATTTCATTTTCACAGATTTAACAATAAGGACCAACTTGAATGAACCATATAGTAATATTAAACAATGCTAGCTACAGGGAAGAATCATTGTTGTTTCACTTGACATGAGGAGAAAATTAGAAAGGGCCCCCCTATTTCATATTTCATATAATAAAATACAAATGAAATAGTGAGTGGATGACGTTATAAATCTCCTCATAGTCCCATATAACAGGGATAATACATCATTTTGTGGCATCGATCAATACCAAAGATAGGTTATGAGTCTTCCGATCATGATCCCTTTCTGAGCCGATTTTGTCCCATCACGTTTTATAGATTAAGTTTACTACTAAATCATAACAATTTACGGAAAAAGTTTCATACGTGAAAAGGCACTTTGATATCCGCCCACCACCCAACATGAATGCACGTCATTTAACTCGTGTTAAAAGTTCCGAAAGATAAAATTATGGGTATATACTTGCGGTAATTCATCATTTACTCTTACTAGATAGATAAATAGATAGATAGATAGATGGATGGATGGATGGATGGATGGATAGATAGATATAGATAGATAGATAGATAGATAGATGGAGGGAGGGATGGATGGATGGATGGATGGATGGATAGATAGATAGATAGATAGATAGGTAGGTAGGTAGGTAGGTAGATAGATAGGTAGATAGATAGATAATTAGATAGAGATAGATAGATAGATAGATAGGTGGACAGATAGATAGATTGATTGATTGATTGGGTGGTTGGTTGGTTGGTTGGTTGATTGATTGATTGATTTGTAGTTGTAGAAAGATGAAATATGCCTCGACCTAGATCTATACATGTACATAAATTAGGCCATTAACTAGAGCGGGAGCCCGGGGTGCATGGTTGATTAATGATTAAAAATTATAACTCGATTTTTACCCACATTTTAAAGTAGAAAATATATGGGTGAAATTTTGTATTTGAAGGCCTATAGGCCTACTTCTCAGGCAGTTATCAGATGGTCGGGGATGGGGGCCGGGTATATAGGCAATACGAATGAGATTCATTAATTCGCACTTCCTAGTATTCTTTTTCCTTTGTTTCTTTCTCGATCCCCCGCGCAGACCCGCCGGGGACCCGCCCTTTTTCTTTTTTTTTTCTTTCTCTTCTAAGTTGAGGTCTTTTCAGTGTCATGCCTACCCCCCCCCCCCCCCGGTGCTTACCAGACCCAGGTATACGGGAGGCCTATAGGCCTACTGATTAATTTCTTTCTTCAGAATTAAAATTCAAATCCATATTCTGAAAGTTCTTTTATCTATTACTTTTCTTGTAACTTTCACTGAGTGCGAATCAGCTGCGACCGCTCCTAGTAGAACCCCCCCCCCCCCCCCCCGCCCCTTCGCTTTGCCGCGCGCTGCGCAATCGAGCTGATTACGCAATTTGTACCCAGCCTGGCCCCAGCTGATGTGATGCGAAATATTTGAGAATGATGGCCACCTGCCGAAAATTAACGAAACAGTTAATGAAGGAATTACTGGATTCTGTCGATACCATTCTTCTAGATTGTGATGGTGAGGTATAGAATAAATAACATTAAGGTTAAGGAAGGCAAATATGTTGAATTCCGCACGAAATTCTGATCATTTATCATGTAGCAGCCCCACCCATTCAGTTTCGCGCTGGGTAATTTTTTTTTGCGTTTTTGTGCATGTATTAAATGGACACTGCTCTGATTTTAGAAGCTTATATGTGCATTAAAAGAAGATGAAGGGAAAGGATAAGAGGAAGAGGGTGAAGAGAGAATAAGAAGCTGGAAGAAGGAGGAGGAAATGGCCTTTGAGAGGAGGCAGCATAGAGTTACCTCGGGCAAAGTTCGTGCAGGCTCCACTCCACTACCGCTACACACTCATTCAATGAACAACAAGGTTATGATGACTCATTCAATGAACAAGGTTATGATATAACCTTGTTCTCACTTATATCTCCATGTGTGGCAAAATAAGGGTGGCAATGTTTGGCTTATTTTCTCTTTTTCTTTGGGGCAAATGCTTGATTTTTTTACACTGACAGTTTCCATTACACCTATTATTCATACAACTTGACTTTTATTTAAATTTGATTCATTAAATTATTTTTTTCTTAATCAAAAAATGAAAATTTTCTTGCCATATTACTTTCCACCAATAGAGGGCGTACAAAAAAAATATGCCCAAAATTCAAGTTTTTGAGCGCTCTGGTGAATACAAAAATTATTCCCGAGTTACTAATGAAAAATAAATTGCATTTGTATGGAAATTAGTAATTTTGGTCACAAAAGTCATATTTTAATGATTTTTTAAAGTGTGTGCTCTGTACAGCATTGGCATACCATAGTCCTACCTGTAGATTCCCCACAGGCAGGGTGGTAGCAGTGAACAAGTGCCACTACATAGTCTTGAGGACGCAACGGTGATGTTGATATAATGAAATATATTTCATTATATCAAATGTCATCATCGTTGCGTCCTCAAGACTAACCGCTACTCTAGCCTGGAGGCTTCTGGGGAGTAAAAGTCATCTACTATACGTAGGCTTACTCCCCATGAAGTCTGGTACGGTAAAGCATTGGCACACACGCAGGCAAGTATTTGGAGACAACAGTGTTGCTCCAAAATACTTGATTTGTTTAACTTGCTTATCACACAATTTTGTAAATTGAATAGAAGTTCAATCCCCCCAGTAGGCATTTATAAAATTATTTTTGCACGAAAAGTAATACAAATATTATTAAAACTCATGTAAGAAGATGAGCAGATACTCACCGATGATCTTGTCGCCATATTTCTGTCTTTGTTCGTAGCCTATGAGCAGTGCCAATTTTCAAAAAAAATCTTCAACCGGCCGTTGAATATCGTAAATTGTAAAATACTTGCATTAGCCAATAAATATTTCTTGGCAAATGCAAGTATTTTACAATTCCTTCAGGATTGAAGGAGGAAGTCAATGAAGCTTGAAGAAGAGGAGGAGTAGATTTGAGTAGGAGGATTGATCATGTTGATCTGAAGATGAAGGAAGAGTAACCTTAGGAGTAGGACTAAGAAGGAAAGGGTCACCTTAAAGGGATGGTCCAGCCGGGCTGAAAGTATTTATAGCTTAATAAATAGAGTAGAATTCGCTGAGCAAAATGCCGAAAATTTCATCAAAATCGGATAACCAATAGCAAAGTTATTGAATTGTAAAGTTTAGCAATGTTTTGTGAATACAGTCATCATGAATATTCATTAGGTGGGCTGATGATGTCACATCCCCACTTGTTCTTTTGTATTTTATTATATGAAATTAGGTTCATTCAATTTTTTTCCTCCAAGAACTAGAAAAACTGGATTGACAACTGATTAGTGCATTGGATATTTATTGCTGCAACTTATTTCATTATAAGGGGGACATATTATTCACACAAGTATGAGTTAACAAAAAAAAGATGATTTTATGTAATAACATAAGAAAACAGAAAGTGGAGATGTGACATCATCAGCCCACCTAATGAATATTCATGACGACTGTTTTCACAAAATATTGCTAAACTTTAATCTTCAATAACTTAATTATTTGTTATCCGATTTTGATGAAATTCTAAGCATTTTGCTCAGTGAATTTTACTCTATGTATTAAGATATAAATATTTTCAGCCCGGACCATCCCTTTAATCTTAGTATTTAAATGACAATATCATTTATATTAAGAGCTCAGACATTGGAGCATCTCAGATTATTTTAATTATTTGCCAGCCTTAAGCTTTAAGTTAAATTCTTTTATCTTTAGGGCAATACCAAATTTTTTATATACTACAAGTTTTTACATAACATCACATTTGTATGTTGTTAGGACAATTATAAATCTCCAAGATCCATTAATGGGAGGGGCATAGAGACCAATCAAAAGAGAGGTAAAGTTAAAAGACCAGCAAGGAACCTTGACTTGGCATGAGATCACCAGATTTTGTGTATAATGCTGGGGGGGGGCTACTTCCATTGACGTGTGGATACCATGCGTGACCATGGGGTCTCGAAAAGCACCCTAAACACGTATATTCCATATTCTGAAAATGCACCCCTGAACAAGTATTGGCGTGTGAAAACCTACCCTTAACAAATATTAGAAACAAAACGATACCCTTGGTGAGTATTCCCTGAATTGAACAGGTACAGCGATATTTTACATGTAGTTATGCCGCGGACGTACTTGGCCGTCGGTTTTACCTTTATTACATCATTGGGTATATGGCCCAACCTCCCACATCTCACGCAAATCGGACTCAACACATAGAGTTGACGGTGTAAAAAGTACATCCTTAATAAAACATTTTAGTCTTTTTATACCATGAGAAAGATTTGGAGTAGAGCAAGGGTCCGGAAAAGTGGAGTCCAGACCAACTGCTTCCCTGGCCTTCAATGGGCTTCAATTAATTTAAGCCCTGATTTTTGTATTTTCAGGAGTTCTTTGGCATTCTACAACCCCTGTCCCTGGTGCTGTGGAAACGATTAATAAACTCAGATCAATGGTGAGTGTAGAGGTCATGGTTTCAATCCTTGGCCAGTCCTTAAAGGTCAAGTCCACCCAGGAAAATGCTGACTTCTTAAAATAAACAGAGAAAAATCAAACTAGCATAGTGCTGAAAATTTCATCAAAATAGGATGTAAAATAAGAAAGTTGTGACATAAGTTTGTGAAATAAGTTTCCCTTATTTTTCCAAAACAGTGATATGCACAACTAGGAGAGTCAGTCGATGATGTCCACTCACTATTTCTTTTGTTTTTTATTGTTTGAATCATACAATATTTCATTTTTTATAGATTTGACAATAAAGACCAACTTGACTGAACCATATAGTATTAAACAATGCTAATTCCACACATTCAGTGAGGAATTAATCGTTGTATCACTTGACAATGAGGAGAAAATTAGAAAATTTCATATAATAAAATACAAAAGAAAATAGTGAGTGGATGATGTCATAGGCTCCTCATTTGCATACCAGCCAGCATGTGCCTATAACTGTTTTGTGAAATTAAGCAAAACTTTAAAATGTCATAACTTTCCTATTTTACATCCAATTTTGATGAAATTTTAAGTGTTCTGCTTGTTGGATTTTTCTCTTTTTATTTAAATCGACTTTTTGTTCAGGTGGACTTGTCCTTTGACTAAGACTTTGAAATAGGAGCTTCTGATTTCTTGTGAGAATGGAGAAGGGTAATAATAACATTTCATGCTATGTATGGCCTGCCGGAAGAAAATCTTACAGCTGAAGTGGCTACAGCTACATTGGGTAAACAAAGAGTTATTATTTTATCATTATTATTCCTCTAAACATGATCAAGTCCGTATTTTTTCTCAAATAACTTTGCTCTAGCAAAAAGCACCAAGTAGTTTCAAGTGCAACTAGGAACTTTACACTACTAACGTCCGAGAGTCTTATCAATCTGGTTGTACCCAAGATAGCTGCCTTCTGAATGTCGTTCATCCGAAGGCGAGGAGAGATCTTGGTTATTATTATTATTGTTGTTATTATCATTATTTTTTTTTCATTATTGTTATCATTATTGTTGTTATTATCATTATTACTACTGTAAGAAAGTTATCTCTTTATTGTGGCATTGTGTAGAGATCTACAGAGTTTTCGGAAGTGACAGGTTAACCCATTGTCTACTGGAACCTACAAATCCTCTCCATTTAGGAATCACACAAACTTCCGTAGTCAACAGATAAACCCATTGGCCCTTATTCTGAACTCGGGTTTAAAATTGTGGTCTAACTATGGAGAGCCAATTGGGGCACAAATCCCTAACATTCACATCAAATTTATTAACTCATATTACACCCAATTTGTCTGGGATTGATAAATGAAGTATTTTGAAGTATTTGTCATCATTATGAAAGCAAAAGGAAACAAAAAAGTATTTTAAAAAAATATGCAATTTAAACAGAATTTTTGGCTTCCCATAATTTTAGCACAGACTTAGACCATGGTCTGAGTCAAACCTGACTTCAGAATATGGGCCATTGCCTACAGGAACCAGGTAATCACTGTAGAAAGTCTGTAGGAATCACAGAGTGAAGAAGATAGCAGGTTGACCCATTGTCTAATGGAACTGATGATGATGATGAAAATGAGGAATATGGTGATGATGGCCATGATGATGATATTACGTTTCTGTTCAAAGTTTATTGGGTGCCTTTTTATAAAGCTGTTCTTAAGAGGGACTTTAAGAATGACTGGTCGCACTAAACCATTGCCAATGTCAAGGCTACACACTAACTTTTTTTCGTGGTGGCCCGACAGAGTCACCAAATCATCAATTTCCTATTCTGGGTGGCCCTTAAACAATAGAAACATTACAATTCATCAAAACTTTGGTAGCCCGACTGGGCCACCAAGTGTGGGCTTACAGAATTTTGGTGGCCCGACTCTCATTTTTGGTTGCCTCGGGCCACTGCCAATGTATAAACCATTTACCACAAGAAAGGATCACCAGTCATTCTTATAATAATAACGATAATAATAATAATAATACATAAGATTTATATAGCATTTTTTCCATTTTGATTAAATGCTCAAGGCGCTTAGAAGAGAGCAAAACAAAAAAGTTGAGAGAAGTACAAGAAAGGGTAAATTACAAATGAGGAAAAATGTCTGTCTTCCAACCTAGTACCGGGTGGTGTCGGTCTTCATGTGGCTCTTATAGTCGCTCTTAACTTATGAACAACTTTATGAAACACCAACAAGGTGTTACATGTTCAGTGGGCAAAGATATATTTTCCATTCAAATCAAAGTGTGTAACTCTTCTTTCCTTCAGGGCAAGCAACCGATTTTCGTTACAAACAACAGCACGAAATCAAGGGTTCAGTACCAGGAGAAATTCACAAAAATGGGATTTGTGGTATCTAAGGTAAGTTTGAATATGTGGCGCTGGTTATATTCTGGTCTGGAAGCAATTCATGAAGAGAATAGATTTTTTTACTGACTTTTTTAAGCTACCAAAATCCTTGTATCTGATTGCTCCAGAGCAAGTTTGTCAGCAAAAACACAGAAAAGTTGTATTATGAAACTACACAAAAAGAGTGTTGAAGGTGCAAGTCTCTTTTGACATTGCTCTGAGCATTTCTCATTTAGATTTTCTTCTGTGGAATTCTTATTTTCATGATTGTTTTAACCCTTTTAGAAGCATCATTGCTGCAATATGTTTTTCTTGTAACAACCAAAACAACTATTCAAGATGTATTAGATGAGGGGAGAAATATTACAAGAAATTTTTTTTTCAAAAATGTTTCATAAAAGTTTAGATTCAAGTTCACCTCTAGAAAACATATATTTTAATTAATAGACCAAAATCAAACAAGTAAAATAGCATAATGGGATTTATCATTAAAAGTTATCACATTATAAAATCTATTATCCAATTTTATTTAGTTATTGTGTGTGACACACATTTGATGTTGATATTCTTAGGATGAGATCTTCGGTACGGCGTACTGTGCAGCTCTCTATCTGAAGTACAAACTCCATTTCAGCGGCAAGGTTTATCTGATGGGAATGACAGGATTGGAAGAGGAGATGAAGGAACATGGTATTGAGTACATCGGAACAGGGGTGAGTAATTACGTTTTAGGCACCGTTTAACTACATTTACCACTCTATACCACCCAGGTATAGTAAATGTGTACCCATTAGGAAGAAATCCTTGAATGCATGAGCAAGCAGTCAGAGTTGTGCTAAAGCTGGGGTTATAATGTAGTATGCAGTGTTTAGAAACAATGTAAAGCGCGATATGAATGTTGCATATTATTATTATTGATATATGTGTATATAAAAAACAATGTAGGTCCTATCACAGAATCCTGAGGAACACCACAAACAATAAATGAAAAGCAAGATGTTACCCTGTTGTGTTGAACATATTGAAGTCAACTAAAATATGTATTTGCAAAACCAATCCAGTCATGTGATAACTCAGTCTATGGGAAATGTGTACTATACTGGAATAAAATAATGTTCAATGAATCAAAGACTCTTAAATGTCATCAAAAGTAGTATTGAATTCAATTTCTCATCTTTCTCCCTCTTCAACCATGTTTTACATTTCTACTTTCAATGTTTCTCCAATAGCCAGATGATGTGGAAGGTCAAATTCTAGAACATCGAGCTGACAACATAGTTCTGGATCCAGATGTAAGTAAAAGTTTGTTTCATATGTGATGATTTGATGTGTCCCAACAAAAGAAAAGCAGGATTCTCTGCTTTTTTTCAAACATAAGCTTTTATGATTTATGGTATTTAAAATTGATACATGATAATTTCTGACATGCCTCAGTATTTTTTGTTTTCAATTTGTCATGCATGAATGATTGCTAAGTTCTGAAATAAAGGAAGAGATTTAATTCTGATAATTAGTGTTAAATCCATGATGAAAACATAATCTATTGTTGTTACATCTATCTATGAAAAGGGGTTCCTTTTTTTCTGGGACACACTCTATAGATATGTCCACTGGCTTAAAAACCTGGGGGTGTTCTACTTAGAATTAAGTGTGACTTAGAGCCACACTTAAATTCCCTGTTGCATGCCGTAAAGAAGGCATCACCACATTGGTCGAATCACTCGCTGAGAGGCCATGCACAACTGCATAGTAACCCTTTGTGTGCTGGTGATGTAATCTTTGCACATTCGTACAATTAAATTCAACAATAGTAATAATTCAATTTCTCCCCTACACACAAATCAGATGAGCTAATAAAAGGCAATGGTACAATATAGATATCCTGAATTAAAGAAAATAACATGGAAACAATTGTCATTATCCCCCCGCAATTAATTCGATGTGCAAAGAGTCCATGAGATTGGATAACATGTGCCCATCAGCATTTAAGCATGACTTTAAGTTGTACTTTAATTCTTTGTGAAACACCCCCTTGAATACGATGTAAGGCAAGAATAAGCTTAGCTGTAAGCATGAGGCAGTGGGGGATCGGGGGGAGGAGGGGAGGGCACATCTGGCCCATTACCCCCCCCCCCCCCTTTGGAGCCATAGTCAAGATTTTTAATGTAAATATGCCGTTGTTCACTCAAGTGTGCCCACTCTTTTGAAAGTTACAGCATGTATTTTTAATGGCAATATGTTGTTCAGACACTAGTGATAACCTTTTTTGGGGAGGGGGTTGCTTCTCAAACTTTTCATGGACGAAATGACCTTTTTCTCATTTATTTGACCATTTAAAATCAACATAGTACATGAACATCATAACATATGTATCATACAAATCATCCATTAACAAACAAAATCATAATTCAAAAATGGCCAGGACACCAAAAAAGCAAAACTGCTTATAAACTGGGCCCTTCCATTTTTTGGGCACCCCCCCTTTTTTTTTGCATGTCCACCCCTGGCATGAGGTGTAGTCGGGGGGGGGGGGGGGGGGGGTTTCATGAAAGGACTTGTCGGACGTTTTATCCGACAAGTCCCATTTTATCCGACAGTTACCATTGGAACAGTGCCTCTCAGCCAATCAAAATCATGGAAAGATGTCAGATCTGACAACTTGTCCGATGCAAGTATTGATGAAGCGCTCCCCTGATCTAACTCTTTGTGAAACACTCCCTCTGGTGGTCCTTGTATTTTTCAGGTCAGTGGTGTTGTAGTAGGGTTCGATCAGTACTTCAGTTTTATGAAGCTCCTCAAGGCTGCTTCCTACCTGAGCAGACCTAACTCGGTGTTCATCGGTACCAACGTGGATCAACAATTCCCGCTCAGGAACTCGGATATCGTCATGCCTGGTAACTGCTCTTGATTTCATTCATTTCTTCGTCATATCCCCCTGTACACCCTTTGATGGCACTACAGGGGCAGGGTGATTGCTTTAAAACGAAAAGAAAAAGAATAAGGGGAAAATGGAAGTGGGTGATTGTATTGAAAAATAAGAATTGATGGGGAGAGAAAATGGAAAAAAAACGAAGATGGAAGATTATGAAAGTGAGATCCAGAGCTGCCAAGTAGTACTGATTTTCTGTATTTAATACTGAAAATAGAGGATACTGATGGTTTCATGCAAAATACTGATTTCTGAAGTTTCAGTTTATGTGTTGTCCTATGGTATTCCTGTGAAAATACGAATTTCCTCATCAAAATACAGATTTTCAGCCTTGAAAATACTGACATGTTCTTGTTCAGGTTGGCAGGAATGGATATCTGTGTCATATCACTCTCAGGCCTAAAAGAATTATTTTGCTTTTACCGTACAGTGACTAGTGGATTTTAACTGTGTTTTTCCCCCTCAATGCCTTTTCAAAACCCAGGCACAGGCTCCCTCGTGCGACCTGTAGAAGTTGCTGCAAACAGGACAGCAACAGTTCTTGGCAAACCTAGCAAATTTATGTTCGATTGTATCCAAGAAAAGTAAGTTTATATCAGGGCTTAGAATATTTCCTTTTCTTTTTTCTTAAATCATTAGTTCTGTAACAGTGTGAGCCAAGATTAAGTGTAGTACTTTAATTTTTGTTTGTCCTTGTGTTTTGCTGGATTAAGGTGTGATATTCCCCTAGATTTGAATATATATATATTCAGAAATGTTTTCCTGGGGGGCAGGATGCATACAAATTTTTGAAGGAACTCGAATGTCTCAAAAGCACGGGAGCAAAGCAACCGAGCTTCTCATTGGGGCAATTTTGCATTTTCTAAATAAGAATTGAACGATTTCATGCGTACTTTTGGCGAAGTTTCAATAGATATAACTTTAATAAAATGGTTGATAAAGAAAATCATACCATGCGAGAAAAGGTGCATTTTTTTTCTTTCTATTTTAATATCTGGTAACATGTGTATTCCTGCTTTCTGGATCTATGGGTATGGCCAAAAATGTCTCGCAAAAGGGATAATACCTCTATGGGTTAAAGACACATCTGAAGCGAAATGTGAAATTGACAAGTAATATACCAATGGAAAGCTTATAAGCTACAAAGCCAATTGTAAGGACAAGCCTCCTGACACAATATTATCAAATCAGGCCAATGAGGGACACTGTAAATTCTAAATATAAACCCCTAAAAATTTTCTCAAGCAAATTTCCTGTACATTCACCTAAGCAAGCACTGAATACTCATAAAACTTAATTATTTCTAACATCCCATCCAATATCCTCTCTTTAGATTTAACGTGAACCCTGACCGGACAGTGATGATCGGTGATCGTCTGAACACAGATATCCTCTTAGGTAAGAACTGTGGATTGAAAACCTTGGCCGTCTTGACTGGAATCACGAGTGAAGAAGAGATCCTGGCCTTCCAAGGTAGCGAAAAGGAAGAGGAAAGAGAACTGGTTCCAGACCTTTATATCGAGTCGATAGGGCATTTAGGCAAGCTTTTGGACTAGGTGTTTGTGTTTAAGTAGACATTTTGTAGTAGAGTAAAAGCTATTTATGAAGACCTCCAAGAGGTGAGAAAATTGATCTATAGCCTATAGACAGTTGTTGAAAGAGAGGAGATCAGTGAAAGATGGGAGATCGAATTGGTACCAGGTATTTACTCTGTATATCGAGTCGGCATTTAGGCAAGTTTCTGGACTAGGTATTTGGGTTTAACTAGATATTTTGTAGTAGAGTAAGAGCTGTTTATGAAGACCTTTAAAAGGTGAGAAATTTTTACCAAAAAGACAATTGATGAAAGATTGACATTGATTGGTCACATATTTATATTGAATCCTTTGTCACTTTAGGCAAGATTTTGGAATACTAGTAGGTGTTTGGGTCTCTTACATGTATATTAGACTTGATTTTTCTTATGCAATGTGTGAAAGCTTTTGGACTATTTTGCTCGTCCATTGCCTTGGTAAGCTTTTTGAAGTACAGTACAGTCCGACCTCTCTTATCCGGCCTCCCCTTATCCGGATCTCTCTATTATCCGGACGCACACTTGCCGAGATTTTTTTTTTTTTTAAAATCTAGTACAGGTACGTGAGGAAATGAGATTTCAATCTAAACTCAATCCTATACATAAACCCACACTGATTACATATATTTCCCAACATATTCACACTACACCAAACATATTTTTCATGAAAATATCTCACCCAAATCACCAAAAGAACTTTAGGAATGATAATTTCCAGTAAATCAGGGTGCAGCGCAAACATTTCATCACGTTTCTCTTTTTGATTCGCGGGAAAAACAACACATGTCTTGCTAGCTAACTTTAGGCCTCAATACGGACAGCGCCATCTATCATGTTTGAGCCTACAGTCAGTGGAACAATGGCTGACATTGCGAAGCTGCGATACCCGCCGCGATGATCTAATTTTAAAACTTGGTTTCATCGAGTCATTCACTTTCTTTCGAAGTATGCTCGATGTATACCTCAGTCATTTTAGCAGGTAAATTATCCAAGAGTTTTGGCCATCGATCGATTTCATTTCAATAAAAAACACTGCCTATAATTTGCACTGACTCTGCAGTGAATATTGTCTTTACCGTACGCCCACTACAATAGTGCAGTGTAGCTACCGCCGGTGGCCTGGGGAGGCAGCCGGCAACGCAGCTGCGTGTATTTAATATTGGGTCTCCCAGATCCGGATAAATCCCTTATCCGGATTGGTGCTGGTCCCAACGTGTCCGGATAAGAGAGGTCGGACTGTAATTGCAATTTATGAAGACCTCTTAAAGAGGTAAAAAATGTCATCACAGACAGTAGGTGGAATCAAATTTGTACTAGATTTTTTATGTTGAGTCCATAGGAAATTTTGGCAAGCTTTTGGACTAGATCTGTAAGTCTTGGTAGACTTTTCTTAGTATAGTTATGTGAGAAAATGCGATCTATATAGACTTTTGATGAAAGGCAAAAGTGAATTGGTACCAGGAGAGTGGTACATCAATACTAATTGACTGATAGGTCATCAAATCCGACAACTCTCCTTGATTCTGATTGGCTGAGTAGCACAGCTGTCTGACTGATACCGAGGTAACAGATTTTTTTATGATCAAACAGATTTTGTCTATATTAAACACACATTGTTGGATAAAGTTTCTGACAAGCCCTTTGACGAAAATGATGAAATGCTTCTTATATTTTCATAAAGCATCTGTTGGCAACTCATGCAACCTCTTGTTTGAGGTATGGACTTAGTAGATTTCGATACAGTAAAATCTATTGAGATGTATAGTGGCCTTGAAAGGGTAAGGATTGATTGAAGAGAAAATAAGGTGGGAAAATTGATACCAGATCTATATCCAGAGTTTAAAGGCAATTTTGGTCAAGTTGTTTGAGGTATATATTATGTATATATATATATATGTATGTATATGCTATATATTTATGTAACTGGTGATAAATATGAAAGAGGAGAGAGAATTGTTACTAGATCTTTTATTAATAATGATACTAATAATGATAATAAAAATGATGAAGCACTTAATGCAATGTTTCTAAAGGCTACACATATTATTTCTCTGGCTTTAGCACGGCTACCCTGATTAGGCACTTGTGTATTTAGTGAATTCGTACCTAGTGGGTACCCATTTACTGCAAGAAAGGATCACCAGTCGTTCTTAAAGTCGCTATACTTATGAACAGCTTTATGACACACCCACCAGAATAATGACAATAATTTCTTATTTGATATTGTCTTTGGGTTGTAAAACATAGGCCAGTATTCTGAAGTCTCATTTAAATACAAAGAGTTATAGCACACTGAATTTTAAAGAAAATGACGGATGTAGGAATATACATCATATCCAAAAAATATTTTGAGCAAACATGTATTTCATATGTTGATATTGCTGGCTGTCCATGGTTACGATTGATCAATTCAATCGCAACTCTTTGTTAGACAGGGCCCAGAGATTGATTTCAAACCCGAGTTCAGAATACAGGCCCTTGTATCTAAGAATTCAAGAATTTTGAGGTCAGCTGAGAAAAGGCTGTATTTTAGAATTATAGCAATTCTGGCAACATAATATTTCTGAAAGCAGTCTCCCTCTTCCTGTACAGAATTCTTTATAAGAAAAAGAAGGCGACTACTTACATGTATGTCATAATTCTAAAATAATAGTCTATCTTTAGCTGTTCCTATTTATTTTTTTGATACACGGTTTTATTAGCCCATTCATCTAAGCATTTCATAAATCATTATTGGTTTTAATCATTCTTGCCCATGGGTAATGCATGCATGTACATTACACACTCCCTGGGGAGTATACCTTTCAGATTCAGACTAAGGTATATCAATACCTAAGTGGAAAGCTATCTTTTTTTCAATTCTTACGATGTTTATTTTTAGCTGTTCCTATTTATTATTTTCCTAGATACATGGTTTTATTAGCCCATGTATCTGAGCATTTCATAAATCATCATTGGTTTTAATCATTCTTGCCCATGGGTAATGTGTACATATACATGTACATTACACACTCCCTGGGGAGTATTCTTTTCAGATTCCTACTACCATATATCAATACCTAAGTGGAAAGCTCTCTTTTTTATTCTTATGTTGTTTATACTGTCCAGTTCTTTATTTCTCTTGTGCAATGGTAATATAGAAAAGGTGTGAAAATGACAGTGAACCATAGTACCATATGATAGTTCCATAGATATAGTATATTCCATTCATCAACATTTGGTCCAATTGTCACTTTGTCTAATCGCCAGTTTGTCCATGACCATTTCGTCTCATAATCAGTTGGTCTAATATCCATTTAATTTTCATTTATTTCACCCAATTACCACTTAGACCAAATGGTATATGGACTAAATGGCTATACCCAACTGGTTATTGGATGAAATGGCAATTAGACCCTGTGTATAGTGGACTAACTAATGATAGACGAGTTGGTAAATAGACCAATTGAAAAAAAAACAATAGGTCATAGTTCCCAAGACCCCAAAGCAACATCCTTTATAGACCCCCATCTCATGGATTTATGAGGCAACCCCCCATCTGTATCAAAATATGATTTGGTGTGCCCCCCCCAAAAAAAAAAAGAATAAAACAAATAAATAAAAATATGTGTTATTTGAGTAAAATGCTCAGCACTGCCATAAATGATTACGGTATGCATTATTTTGTGTAAGAGAAAGGTAATCAAGTATTCAAATGGGGGGGGGGTAGTTTTTAGGAACTGGCTCTTGTTTGTGGAGGAGCCGTGGTGTAGTGGTTCTGACTCTCTCCTTGTGAACAGAGGGTCGTTTGTTCGAATCCCACCGCGGTCTTGCGTCCTTTGGCAAGGCGTTAATCCACACTTTTTGCCACTCTCGACCTCGAAATGGGTACCCGGTAGGATGTGAAAGTCATTGTAGCTTGTCCAGTATTGTGTGCTCCTCACAGGTGACTGACTGGAATACTCCCCAGGGAGTGGAGGATGTGCATACATTGTGTGCGGGAATGACTGATTGAATCCGATGACCGGGGTAATAATATATCTGTAAAGTGCTAAGACATGTCGTTCCGATGTATTACTCGCTACATATAATTGGATTATTATTATCATTTGTAATTCATTATAATGTGTACAGTCTTGAGTGAAGATTTGTGTACATGGACTGCAGGTATGGATTTTCCAAGTTACTGAAGACAAAAATTATAACATTTTCAGTGAACAAGGGTTTTGCTTTCAAACTTGAGTTTGGGGAGAGGAAAAGGGGGAAGATGTGTCCAATTCAATGTGGCTTCCAAGATGTATCATGCATGCTTTTCAGATAGTAGCACAAGATTTTACCAATGTAAAAAAAAAAATTTCTATGTATGATATTGTAATACACTAATATACAGTTGTGCTAAAAAGTTAGTTAACCCCACCAGAAATGAACATCTGCTATCTTCTACATATTTAATTGTGAAGTCAGGTGATAAAATATTATATTCAAAGGGGAATGAAACCTTTGAAACAAATAGGCTTGTGTAGAAACAGAAAAATCAAAGAATGAGAATAAAGAAAGTTTGAGAAAAATCGGACAAATAGTGAAAAAGTTATGAGCATTTGAATATTGCAATCACTAATGCTATGGAGATCCTCACATTGGCAACGCGACAAGGAAGTGTGATGTCACTGATGAACAACTTTCCCTTTGGTGGACTATAAAATACCCTCAAAATGTCTCTTTTTGCTTTTTCTAATGATGATACAAACTCTTTATCCATGATGTATTCTTAAAAAATATGTATCACATGCCCTAATGTAGAAAGAACAGTATGATTTATGGATAAATGTGATAAAAGAGGCAATTCAAGTGAAATATATACTAAAGTAATGGGGAGAGTTGTTCACCAGTGACATCACACATCTTTGTCGCATTGCCAATTTGAGGATCTCCATAGCATTAGTGATCGCAATATTCAAATGCTCATAACTTTCTCATTATTTGTCTGATTTTTCTCAAAGTTTTGTTGATCTGTTTGACGTTTTCACACAAGCTATCTTGTTCCAATGGTTTCATTCTCCTTTAATAAAGTTTGTTTCTCTGGGCTTGCTGAACATTGTATTGTTGTTGTCTACATTCAACACTCGGCATGAAGGAATGCATTTCTGCTGGGGTTCACTAATTTTTAGCACCACTGTACTGTATAACCTAAAAAATCATAAGTGGGTTATTTTCATTTTATGAATGTAACATTTCAGGGTTTTGGTGGTCGATAATATTAATATTGATATCACAAAACAAATGATCATGAATATGCTGGTAAAATGGTTTTCTTTTAATTTGAACATATTTGTTTTACTAGTGAAATATTTGTAATAGTAGAGCAGAACGTTTGTATCACAGTGCACCTGCATGAAGATATGAAGTACTGATAAGTAAAGCAGCTTTTCAGTATCAAATATATTTTTTGATAATGTTCTGATATTGGCCGGTCTTGTGTTCTGTTTGTTTGTTTCATTTTTTTATTATTCATAATGCAAAAGTATAATTCATAATTTTAAACACCATCATCATCATCCTGACCACCACCATCATCAAAACCACCACCAACATCATCATAACCACCACCACCATCATCAGCATAACCACGACCATCACCATCACCACCACCATCATCACCATAACCACCACCATCATCACCATAACCACCACCACCATCATAACCACCACCACCATCATCACCATAACCACCACCATCATCACCATCATAACCACCACCATCACCATAACCACCACCATCACCATAACCACCACCGTCACCATAACCACCATAGTAGAGCAGAACGTTTGTATCACAGTGCACCACCACCATCATAACCACCACCATCATCACCACAACCACCATCATCATCACCATAACCACCACCACCATCATCACTATAACCACCACCATCATCACCATGACCACCACCATCATAACCACCATCACCATCATAACCACCATCATCACCATCATCATAACCATCATCATAACCACCACCATCACCATAACCACCATCATAACCACCACCATCATCACCATAACCACCACCATCATCACCACAACCACCATCATCATCACCATAACCACCATCATCACCATAACCACCACCATCATCACCATAAGCACCACCACCACCATCATAACCATCACCACCATCACCATAACCATCATCACCATAACCACCATCACCATAAGCACCACTACCAGCATCATCACCATAACCACCATCATCACCATAACCACCACCATCATAATCATAACCACCACCATCAGAACCACCACCATCATCACCATAAGCACCACCATCATCATCATCACCATAACCACCATCATAACCACCACCACCATCATCACCACCACCACCATCATCACCATAACCACCACCACCATCATCACCATAACCACCACCACCATCATCACCATAACCACCACCATCATCACCATAACCACCACCACCATAATCATCACCATAACCACCATCATCACCATAATACCTTGGTCACATTTGATCTACGGCAGCCGTACGGCGAGTCAACAACAGTCGTTTTATTAATTTCAATTCAAATCACCTATATGAAGTTGGTACAAAAAATGCTGAAACGGCTATTTTCGACTCGCCGTAGAGCAAATGTGACCATGGTATTACCACCACCACCATCACCACCATAACCATCATCATCACCATAACCACCACCATAATCATAACCATCACCATCATCACCACCATCATCATGTACATTGACATGCTTAGTAAAAAAATACACCCATCTAGTTCCAAATACATTCTCTGAAAAAGCAATTCAATTTTTTTTTCTCCCACAAACTAGAACAACTAAATAAAATCACATAGCATGACAAATATTCAGCTATCACATCAAAAAGAATCTTTTAATGAAGGCAGGTGGATCTTACTTCTAATATTGACAACACTTTCTGTGTCTCAAATTTACAATTGATTTGGATTTCATTCCAGATTTAAGGCAAAACTCGCATCAAGTTAATTTTCTTGTATTCAAATTGAGTAAAATCTGAATTTGCCTCTCGTACAAGTGTGCAAATCCAATACTCTGCAAACACTAAGGCAATATAATTTTATTTTATGGTGGTAGTAGAATTGATAAAGCAAGTTAGCAAGAGGCTTGCAATTACTTGCAAGTAAATTTTAGGACCAATTGAAAGTCTTGCAATTAAATTGCAAATAAATTTCTGCTCAGTTTGAATAATTCTAACAAATCTCCTTTTTTTCAGCAATACGGACAACATAATCACAACTAGCTCAATTTATCATATATCATTTACACTATTAACTTCAGAATATCGCATTGAATATCTTATACATGTAGGTAGAGGTATTCCAGTCTGAACACTAAAGAGAGTAAAATTGAATAGGCATAAAGCTAAAAGTTTTGCCATAATCTGATTGAAAATAACAGATTATTCAATTATCAAATTTAGCAATATCTTGTGAAAACATTAAATGCATGCTATCATCATAATTAAAAAATGTCATAACTTTGTTTTTCCATCCATTTTTAATGAAATTACGTGTGTTGTTTATCTAATTTTACTCTATTAAATCATACAATCTTCCAGTCTGGAATACCCCTATATAAGAAACACTACATCCACAAGCCTCCGCGTTTCACTTAACAATTTCTAAATTATTTGTCAACTAATCAATCTTTTTTCATCCACATGATTACTCAGTACTGATTTTGTTTCAATTTCAAAGTCTTTAAGATATTTCTACCAGAGAATTTCTAATATAATCCACGATTTCATCAATATAGAAAAAAAATCACTTTATCCATTTTTCTTATTTACATATATGAAGAGTGAGGATAGTACATACATAAAAAATGTGATAAACATGTGAAATGAAATCAGACTACATACAAAATATTGTGATTCATTCAAACTTATGTGTTGCTTTGCAAGAAATATATATATGTGACATTTTGTTTTTCAATTTCAAAATGTGACTGAATCTCTTGTCTTGAACATAATCATCCTCCAAAAATAGATGAGTTATTAAGTTTTGGGACAGATTATACATGGTACTGTTAAGTGTCTTTGATGACAATAATGTTCAAAGTGTGTGTGTCAGTGGCATTTTTTTTACAATGGTTTTTATTGTGACAATGCGCTTGCAGCAAGTATAAGATTTAGCTGTAATGTCACTAACATCACAAATGTAAAGCTGTGCATTATTTGTTTTTTATTTTATTTCATTTGTATCTTCAAGTATTATCTTGTTGCTGTGTCCAAACTTCAGTTTCGCTAATCATGGTCATACAAGTACGTTTGCATTAGCTTGTGCAAGCATAAGACTTGGCTGTTATGCCACTAGCATCACAAATGTAAAGCTGTGTATTATTTGTTTTATTCACAATATTTTATTTCACTTGTATCTTCAAGTATTATCTTATCTTGTTGCTGTGTCCAAACTTCAGTTTCGCTAATCATGGTCATACAAGTGAAAAGAAACTTGGAAATAGAAGATAGAATATATCTGAATTTTCATAGACTCAATGAAATATATCCAAACTTACAAGTACAACATACATCCACAAAATATATCACTTCCTCTCATAAAAATAATGGATATAGCATGAAACTAAATGCACATGTGGTAACCGGTACAAACTATTCACTCCTACGGCTATAATGAGTGTATATAAAGGTGTAGCAAAATATTCAATATATACATCAAAATTTATGATAAAATATTCATCCGTGTAATCATTAAAAACAGTATAAAAATCACACATTCTATTAAGTACACACATTTTGCCAATTTGAGCGTCAAAAAATCTTCTTTGTTGCCGTACCTAAATTTCACTTCCAATTTTAGAAATATGAAAGTGACAAATTTCTTCTGGATTAACAAGTTTTTTTTTCTTTTCCCTTTTTTCTTGTTCACTTGACTGAAAATATTGAGAACACACAGGATCGAAATGTAATTTAATTCTCATAAAACTCCGAAATTTCACGAACTGACAGAATCGGCCACAGACTTTTAATTAAGAAAATTCATAATTTGTATGAATTGAAAGACATTTATTTGAAGTGGAATGTGTTTAATTTCTCAAGCTCCATATAATCTTCAGAACAGCTCTCTTCTTGTCTTAGAGAAGATGATTTTCATGTCCTGGCATATTGGATGATTTCCACATTCCGCTATGTTTCCTCCAACCAGGGCTTCTTCTCACAAGAGTTGCGATTGATCCAATCAACCAAAACTATGGAAAGCCAGCAAGACTAACATCTAAAATGCATGTTTGTTCAAAATGTTTTCTAGATATGATGCACATTCATCATTCTCTTGACAATTTAGTGTGTTTCCTCTTTGTTTACAAAGAATTCGTGCAAATTTCCTGTAGGAAAAATTACAACATTGATGGCAACTCTTTGTAAGATAGGACCCGGTGCCCGTTGCAGAAAGAGTTGCAATCAATCGCAACTCTACAAATTTAGGCGCAACTTGATTTTCAACCAATCAACAGCGCGCATTTTGGACTTGCGATTAATTTTTTGGCTTGCGTTTAAACGCAACTCTTTCTGCAACGGGCCCCGGTAGTACAAAACACAATTAAGTACTTGACATGCCAAAAACATTAGTACTGTTAGAATGACTGGAATTGTTTTTTGAGTCATGAATATGCAATATTTAAGTAATCCTGTGGAATGACCTCCCTGATACATTACAAGAGTCCACGATACTAAAACTAATTATGGATAAGAAAAATCAAGGAATTTACTCCTAACTTCATGCATTGCTGCCTCAAATGTAAGGGATAGATACTCCAGGCACTTCTACATAACAGTATAAAGACAAAGTAATTCTGGTATTCTCGTCTTGTATCTTTCAAAAGAGTTATCCCTGTACATGCATTTAATTTCACCCGGACTATGTATGTATATATGAGGTAACTATTTAGGATAGCAAAATCTGACAATATGCTGATTATGGTATTGTGCATGATGACAAAACGGTGATATAATTTTCTCTACCAAATCAAAGAGTGTTCATTTGTTTTCAAATACATATGTGTATTATCCTATCAATCTGGACCTATAATCATCCCAAACTAATTCAAGATTGTCATTGACCACAAAAACCAAAAAGAGATATAGCTTTCTTTTTTTTCATAAAAATACATATTTGTGAAATTATTTATTCTATAATAAAATCTTGAAGAATCAAATACATAAGTACTGCATTGAGAGTTCTAAAAATTGTGTCTAAAAATATTCACCAAGTATTTGAATATGGTATGCATAATATATATATACATATTTACATAGGCGATCAGAATTTCATCATAAATGAAAAATATCATAAATTTGCTTATTGACCTGTTTTGTGTAAAAATAAATTCTTCCATTAATGTTTGTATGAAAATTCTTCAGAGGCAGACTGACCATCCCTCTGTAGGTCGCTTGCCTGGGGGGGGGGGGCTAGTGGGGAAGGGTGGGGTGCGAGGAGAGGATTGCAATTAGTGAAACCAGAATCATATATTTGCAAGCTCTTGGGGAGCAGAACCATCAAGCTTTTTCACCAAAGACTGATCGTAGCCTCAGGGTGATTTCAAGTTCAGTGTTAACCTTTTGGTGTTGGTGTTGGGCCAACTTTTACACCGGCAGAGCAGCACCAAACTTGAAATAAGACAGGTGCAGGGGCAAAGGTCACGAGGTGTTTATTTAGCATGTACATCAGTTTGTACGGGGAATGTGAAACCATTAAGATAGCAATCACGTACGAGTGTGATAGACATTTATAACCGGGTGAGTGTTTCATAAAGCTGTTCGTAAGTTACGAGCGACTTTGAGAACGACTGGTGATCCTTTCTTACGAGCTAAATCATCGCCAATGAATATACCATTTACCATAAGGATTACCATTCATTCTCTAAGTGGCTATTACATTAACTTATGCACTGTTTGGTGGGTGTTTCATAAAGCTGTTTGCAAGTTACGAGCATCTTTAAGAGCGACTGGTGAACCTTTCTTATGTACTAAATAATCACCAAATGAACTTTTAATGGTGAATATCATTTACCACAATAAAGGATTACCAGTCGTTGTTATAAGTTGCTCTTAACTTATGAACAGCTATATGAAACAGTCCCCTGTAATATGTAATGTCACTGGAAATTGCCTTATGATACTAAACACTCATTATCTCACATTTCTAACTTGACGATTGCCAGAGGCCAAGCCGAGCTTAGCCTATATATATTGCAATATCACTGGAAATTGCATTATGATACAAAACACTCATTATCTCACAATTCTAACTTGACGTTTGCCAGAGGCCAAGCCGAGCTTAGCCAAAGAACTTCTCACCGGTATATCAAGTTTGCTCTCCCCCCTCAGAAATCTATAATACAGGTATTTCCAGTTATTTTCACAAAATAAGGGGTCAGCAAATAACAATCCATTCCTCCTTAGGGATACCACTTAGGCTTGATAATTTGAAGGAAAAAAAAGGAAATCATTACGAATTAGCCCTTTTCTCCATGAAAAGATGTTTTCCCACGGCCAAAAATATGAAGAGAACTCTGATGCCGACTTAAGTCTCATGAGGCATCCCTGCCCCATGAACGCTGACGCCTATATTGCTTTAAACTATCAATAATGTGACATTCCATTTTACAATTTTCACAAGCAAATGGGCAATTCCATACATGTCGTACGGGACATTTTGACAATTTCTAGTTTCCTAGCCGGATGCCTGGGCAATAAAATATTCTTTTTTGTCAATGATAAAGCTATTGTGGGTAGTCATGTGAAAAACTAATATCAAACACAAGAAAATGATTATGGGAAAATTATAGGTGAAAATGTTGTGTGTCGTGCAGGAAGCAGAAATGTCCCGTACGACATGCAACATTTTAGCTCTAATTCACCTATTGACAACATTATTTTTGTTGGTTGTCAGTTTTTTGCATGTCTACCCAGTAGTACTTTGACATTACCACAAAGCAAATTGAAGTTCTTCATTCGTTCGGACAGCAGGTTGAAAAATGTTGTGAAAATGGCTGATTTTTCTAGCATGGAATCGCCCAAAGGGTTAACTGAAGCTGATGTTGTCGAGCCGATCTACGAAGGGCACAGGGACAGATCCCGTGTGAAATGGAACCGGTATTCAAGGTAATCATCTCCAACGTATTCATTCTCCAGTCTGCAGACTGTGTTGTGATCCTGCAATGATTCATGGGTAACGATAAATAAGTTATAAATAGGGCCTGAAATTTGCAGAATAATTTTTCTATTTTAATTTTAAAAATGTCTTTAGCTTCGGTAAATCCCCCCTCATACATCTAAATATAATACAATTCATTACTAGTTTATATGGATGTGTTTGCAGAATAAAAGAATTCAAGCCCATCTTTATGTTTGGTGAATCGGTAAATTGCCAACTCGTCCATTCATCACATGGTCTACCTTCATGCCATTCCGTCCAACGGACATATATTATTATTCCGTATTTCGTCAAACAACCACTTGTTTCAATAACCATTTGGTCCAATCATCACTTTGTCTAATCACCAGTTCGTCTTTGACCTTTTCGTCTCATAACCACTTGGTCTAATATTTGTTTTATTTTCATTCATTTTGCCCAATTTACACTTAGTCTAATTAGTCCAATTTGAAATTTGCAGAATAAAAGAATAATACAAGCCTATCTTTAGGATTGGTAAACCACACACCACATGGTCTACCTTCATTTAGTCTAATGCCATTTCATCAATCAACATTTCGTCTAACAACCATTTGTTTCAATAACCATTTGGTCCAAACATCACTTTGTCTAATCACCAGTTCGTCTATGACCATTTTGTCTCATAACCAGTTGGTCTAATATTTGTTTTACATGTATTTTCATTCATTTTTCCAAATTTACACTTAGTCTAATTAGACCAAATGGAATATGGACTAAATGGTTATCAGACATAATGGTGAGTGGACAAATTGGCATTTGAACGAATGAAAATAAACTAGTAAATCCTCCCTCATTTATCTAAATATAATACAATTCATTACTAGATTATATGAATGTGTGTGCCCTAATGCAATTATGATGTCGAGGAAACGAAATTAAAATGTGTTTTACTGGATAAATTTTGCAACTTTAAATGAAAATTCATTTTGATTGGGTGTCTGATGAGGAAATGAGTTTATCTGTAACGGTACTTCTTCACACCTACATATTTGAAATAATTACATTATAAGGGTTTATTTAACACCATGATTTTCTAGACCTCATGGAAGTATTGCTGAGATTTTTGGCAGTGTGCACAGTTTATTCTTGAGTGAGCCTTGAAAATAAAACTCTATTTCCCTATTTATTCTTCACCTCTCTTACTGAATTCATTCTACATTTAATCAAGTAAAATGTGGCAGCTATTGTTGACCAATTTTCACAAGTTATAAATCATTTTTTAAAGACTAGGATGTGCTTATTCAAGCTCAATGAAAACTAAAAAAAATCATTTTGGACTTATTGTTGGTTTTGGGATGGCAGGTTACATGTATATATGGGCAATTCTGTAAAATAATCAACCTTTTTGTGCATCCAACCCCCATTTTTTCCTTCCCTTCATAAACTGACCAAGTCCTGATCATTTGAGAGCATTAACCCTAAATAGACTGGGCTATTTCGACGCCTAAGAAGACGGGGGGGGGGGGGCTGATTCAGCCCCCCTTATGATCTCGGCCATCGATCGCGCGATCGCGACGAAAATTGGCACACACGTTACCCATGGCATTATCTACAAAACTATAACATCAAATTCTGCAAAAAATCTCATGTCTCATTAATTATGCTAATTTATGCGTAAAATCATAAGTTTGCTCCAATTAATAAAATAATGCCCCTGAAATGCTAATTTTTGTTTCACATACTCTAGATAGGCATCTGATCAAATTGATTTTTAAAAAATTTCAAAATCACATTTTTTTTCTTATGTATTCTATTGTTTTCTAAATTTCTTATGTATTTCTTTGTTTTTCGACTTTTTGTTTTTTATTGTTTTTTCAATGGAAATTGTTGGGGACTTTATTTTGACCATAAAAAAGATAAAATTAATTGATTTTAAGCAGTAAAAGGAAAAATAATGATGCATTTGTGAATATTGGCTAAGAACACTATTTGCATTGGATTTGTACACAAATTCACATTTTTGAGTAATTTTGGGTCTGCATGCACTTACGAAATGTTGCGTAATTTTGGAACCGCGTACCCAGGGGTCACAATTTTGGTCTCAAAAGTTGCGCGAGACTTGAAAGTAAAAAGTCAGCGAGCGACGCGGTCAAAAAATTTCGCACGGCGGATTTATCGCGAAAAATGTCGAGGGGGGGGCTGAATCAGCCCCCCCCCAGTCTTTTTAGGGTTAAAGATTGTTGAAAGAACAAGAAATCAGAGACAGAAAATTTCATGAAGGTCTCACATACATGCACATGGATACATGGGGCCGGAAGTACAAATATTATGGAATTGCCCATTATGAAATCTTTTTATTTAGAGAAATGATATTCAATCTAACAATAATTCCAACTCATTTTCCAATTCGACCATTATCATCCAATTCCCAAATCACTGCTTACGTAAGTTCAATATATCATTTCCTCGCATGTTTTCACAATATAAGATTGATTTTCTAATTCAGGTTTTTTGTTTTCTAATTCATGATTCTCTATCTTGAGAATTTATCTTCTTCGAAAAGTCATCAGATTTGTTTTTGCATTTATTTTCATCATCTTTTTTCCCTATTTATTGTTGTCATTTAAGGTGTCTTCGTGCTCTATCTTTACCAGTGTTCCCAGTACATTGGTTGGTTGGGGAGTGGAACCAACAGGTCAAAGTGATTGGCCCGTATTCTGAAGTCGGGTTTAACTTAAACTCAGGTTTAAAGTTGTGGTTTGAAGCCGTAAGTATCAAAATTTTTATTAAGTTGCATGTTTCTTAGTTTTACTGTGCTCTTTCCTGATTCATCGATGGTGAAGACAATCGTCTATTTATACTTCCAAGACAATTATGAATGATTTGAGAGCCAAGTGAGCTGAAGTGTGATATCTCTACTGTTAGTGATTTATGTAACAATTGGCTATCCATACTTAAACCACAACTTTAAATCTGAGTTTAAGTTAAACCGACTTCAGAATACGGGCCTCTAAGTTTGCTGTCCTCTTTCCTGGCTGCTATCTGATAATAATAATAATAATGAACAGTTCTTGTATAGCGCAGATCATGGATGAATTACTTGCTGAATGAAAGAAATTACGCCACGGCTGGGATTTGAACCCACGACCCTTCATTTCAAAGTCCGGAGACTTATCCACTGGGCCACAACCCTCCACGATGCACTGGGAGGAGCTATACCAAATATTGCAATTATAATATTCTCCGTAATCTTATTTAGTAATATTGATATTGTACTCTGAAGTGCTGAATAAATAAATATGATACTAACCTGATCTGTAGCAGGCATGATCCTAAACACATAGGCACTGTTCTGATAGGCACCAACGGGTAGCTGCCACATGTGAGCAAAACCCTGAAAATATAAACAAACATCATGAGACAAGTCACGAAAAATTGACATTGCTGGCTCTCCATACATGAAATAATAATAATTGGCATTTATATAGCGCTTTATCAATCTACGACTGCTCAAAGTGCTTCACAATTATTATTACCCGGTCACTGGACTTGTAGCATATCAAACAGCCTGTTAGGTGAAAACTTGCTAAACCAACCACAATGACGGTTGTTTCCTACCGGTTCCCAATTAGCACCTGGGTGAGAGGGGTATAGTGTGGATTGACGCCTTGCCAAAGGACGCGAGGCCATGGTGGGATTCGAACACACGACCCTTTAATTACAGGGTGAAAGTCAGAACCGCTTGACCACGGCGCTTTCACTGTACACGTACATCTATAGCAGATTGATAAGATTTGTGACAATGGTGGTTTCCTTGTTTGTTTCAATAATTTGATTAAATAGCCAAAGTATTTATGACATTACTTGCTTTCCATAAATATTAATTTGAATCATTCACAACTGGTGACAGTGCCAACAATTTTAAACATAAAATAGATTTGATTCAATCACAAAATATCATATATTACTGGCTATCCGTAAATATTTATTTGATTCATTCACAACAAATGATGATAGTGCTGGCACTCCATAGATTAAATTGATCTGATTCAATGACAAAAGAATTGTGATAGTTCAGTATTTTCATAGATAACATTAATTTCGTTATACGTGAATGATTAATTAAATCACAAAAATATGACACTGGCAGCTTTCCATAGATGCCATTTACTACTGTACAACAGCAGATGATAATCAAATACTCAAATATGCTATACAGTGCGTATAAAAAAAACACGGGACAGATTTGAAAAGTCTATAAAATTTTTGTTTCAAATTATGATGTCTATATTTTGGTGTTAATAGGTGCTCTAAGGTCTTATCTTTGAAATAAAATTTAGAAAAATAAATTTTGTTCATGCTTGAGCGAACACGGGACTTTTTTGTTGGGGGTTCAAAAAGAGGCTTGCGCCAGAATTGCAGAATATGAGTAATATGATGATCAGACTTCTTGCTAATCAGGAGACTTCCTCTTGACCTTTTCATTATTTGTGCCACAATTTTCGAATTATGCTGTCAAACTTTATTCACAAATTTATTTACTTGAATTATTTTGTTTCTTCATTTAAACTTCCCTTACTTATTAATTTTCCTCCATTAGTAACTGAGAAAAGAAGATTTTTTTTTGTCAACCCAAGCAAGAAGATTTACACTATCATTTGGGAAAACTTGTGATTATTCAAATCCTTTCATTCGTGAAACAAATTATGTTATGTACCTTTAAAAGACATGAATCTATTTGTCAAGGGGTCATTGATTCCTTGATCAAGTCAGGGGACCAAGTTAAATTGCTTGACAGGATATACAGGAAGGGATTCATGTCTTTCAATGGCAATGGTGTATTGAGTCAATTTTGAAGGAGCAAGATTTGGCAGATCGAGTAAAATGTATTAAAAAGTTGTGAGCAAGTGAAGTGAGCATGCAAATATTCTTACTTTTCTATTACAATATCAAATTTTGTGATAGATTTTGACATAATATTCAGAAAATAATATAATCATTTTACTTTCTATCTTTCCTTTAGTTTCCTGTCCACTTTTTTCTTAGTCAAGATTTTTTTCAATGGGGGGGGAGCATCCCGAGCCCCAGCCCATCTGTGTGGCACTGTTCAAAAATTGAATTAGCTTGAAGAAGGAATATTCAAAGCTAACAGAGAGCATAATAAAAAGAAACAACAGAACAATTCAAGCAAATTAATAGATCTGAAAATGAATTTTGATTTTGACCGCATGATTTGAAAATTATGGTAAAGATAATGAAAAGGTTAAGAGGAAGTCTGCTAATTAGCATGAAGTCCGATCATCATATTTATCATTTTATGCCATTTTGGCGCAAGCCTCCTTTTTAACCCCTGACAAAAACATTCCGTGTTCGCTCAAGCATGAACGAAACTAATTCTTTTTAATAGCATTTGGAAGATAAGACCTTAGAGCACCTATAAACACCAAAATATAGACATCAAAATTTGAAACAAAATTTTTGTAGACTTTTCAAATCTGTCCCTTTTTTTTATACGCACTGTATAGATGGATACACACTTACCATTGTGTGTTTGAATGGCTGTGAAGTTTCCAAAGATTCAATCGGCTCTGAGCAGAGAGAAGAACCGGTCCAGGAGCAGAGGACCATCACAGATTCTTCACTTGTACTAGGAATAAAAACAATCCAAGTATATAGATGTTAGTCAGTCAATCATCCAGGTTCCAATCCGGTTAAGTCCCAGACTACGGGGGTGGCTGGATTCATCTCACACTCACAGAGATAACCCTCGCACCCTCCCTCCATTAACCCTATCTAGGCCGGGGTATTTTTGGAGTTCCTATGGCCGGGGGGGCCTCCCATGCCCCCCTAAGATCTCGGCCGTCAACCGCGCGATCGCGCATATGTATTATATTGTTTTTTTCAATTTCTTATGTATTTCTTTGTTTTTTTATACCTTTTGTTTTTCATTGTTTTTTCAACGAAATTTGTTGGGGACTCTTCTGTGATCATAAAAAGCATAAAATGAATACATTTAGACTAAAAAACTAAAAATAATCATACATAATTATGAATTTTGGTTGAAAACACAATTTGCATTGACTTTGTACATGAAATCACGTTTTTGAGCAATTTTCGGTCTGACATGCACTTACATAATGTTGCGTAATTTTGGAACCACATACCCGGGTGACGCAAAATTGGTCTCAAAAGTTGCGCAAGACTTGAAAGTAAAAAGTCAGCGAGCGGCGCGGTCAAAAAATTTCGCACGACGAAAATATCACGTGATTCGTTGAGGGAGGCCTACGAGGCCCCCCCCGGCCTAGATAGGGTTAACCCTATTCAATGCATCCTCCTTCAACCCAACCCTCCTACTCACCTCCATCACTTGCTTCTTCCATGTCTTCTTCAGCGCTTTGCAACCGAAAAGAAAAGGCGCTATATTAAAATAACTTTTGGATTGGATTGGTCACCCCCTTCCCCTTTGACCATCCTCCTCCTTCAACCCAACCCTCCTACTCTCCTCCATCACTTGCTTCTTCCATGTCTTCTTCAGTCATCCTCTTCCCCTTTGACCATCCTCCTCCTTCAACCCAACCCTCCTACTCTTCTCCATCACTTGCTTCTTCCATATCTTCTTCAGTCACCCCCTTCCCCTCTGACCATCTTCCTCCTTCAACCCAACCCTCCTACTCTTCTTCATCACTTGTTTCTTCCATGTCTTCTTCAGTCACCCCCTACCCCTTTGACCATCCTCCTCCTTCAACCCAACCCTCCTACTCTCCTCCATCACTTGCTTCTTCCATGTCTTCTTAAGTCACCCCCTTCCCCTCTGACCATCCTCCTCCCTCAACCCAACCCTCCTACTCTCCTCCATCACTTGCTTCTTCCATGTCTTCTTCAGTCACCCTACCCCTCTAACCATCTTCCTCCCTCAACCCAACCCTCCTACTCTCCTCCATCACTTGCTTCTTCCATGTCTTCTTCAGTCACCCCCTTCCCCTCTGACCATCCTCCTCCTTTAACCCAACCCTCCTACTCTCCTCCATTACTTGCTTCTTCCATGTCTTCTTCAGTCACCCCCTTCCCCTCTGACCATCCTCCTCCTTCAACCCAACCCTCTTACTCTCCTCCATTACTTGCTTCTTCCATGTCTTCTTCAGTCACCCCCTTCCTCTCTGACCATCCTCCTCCTTCAACCCAACCCTCCTACTCACCTCCATCACTTGCTTCTTCCATGTCTTCTTCAGTCACCCCCTTCCCCTCTGACCATCCTCCTCCCTCAACCCAACCCTCCTACTCTCCTCCACCACTTGCTTCTTCCATGTCTTCTTCAGTCACCCCCTTCCCCTCTGACCATCCTCCTCCCTCAACCCAACCCTCCTACTCTCCTCCACCACTTGCTTCTTCCATGTCTTCTTCAGTCACCCCCTTCCCCTCTGACCATCCTCCTCCCTCAACCCAACCCTCCTACTCTCCTCCACCACTTGCTTCTTCCATGTCTTCTTCAGTCACCCCCTTCCCCTCTAACCATCCTCCTCCCTCAACCCAACCCTCCTACTCTCCTCCATCACTTGCTTCTTCCATGTCTTCTTCAGTCACCCCCTTCCCCTTTGACCATCCTCCTCCCTCAACACAACCCTCCTACTCTCCTCCATCACTTGCTTCTTCCATGTCTTCTTCAGTCACCCCCTTCCCCTCTGACCATCCTCCTCCCTCAACCCAACCCTCCTCCACCACTTGCTTCTTCCATGTCTTCTTCAGTCACCCCTACCCCTCTAACCATCCTCCTCCCTCAACACAACCCTCCTACTCTCCTCCATCACTTGCTTCTTCCATGTCTTCTTCAGTCACCCCCTTCCCTTTGACCATCCTCCTTCAACCCAACCCTCCTACTCTTCTCCATCACTTGCTTCTTCCATGTCTTCTTCAGTCACCCCTTCCCCTCTGACCATCCTCCTCCCTCAACCCAACCCTCCTACTCTCCTCCACCACTTGCTTCTTCCATGTCTTCTTCAGTCACCCCCTTCCCCTTTGACCATCCTCCTCCCTCAACCCAACCCTCCTACTCTCCTCCACCACTTGCTTCTTCCATGTCTTCTTCAGTCACCCCCTTCCCCTTTGACCATCCTCCTCCCTCAACCCAACCCTCCTACTCTCCTCCACCACTTGCTTCTTCCATGTCTTCTTCAGTCACCCTCTTCCCCTTTGACCATCCTCCTCCCTCAACCCAACCCTCCTACTCTCCTCCACCACTTGCTTCTTCCATATCTTCTTCAGTCACCCCCTTCCCCTCTGACCATCTTCCTCCTTCAACCCAACCCTCCTACTCTTCTTCATCACTTGCTTCTTCCATGTCTTCTTCAGTCACCCCCTTCCCTTTGACCATCCTCCTCCTTCAACCCAACCCTCCTACTCTCCTCCATCACTTGCTTCTTCCATGTCTTCTTCAGTCACCCCCTTCCCCTCTGACCATCCTCCTCCTTCAACCCAACCCTCCTACTCTCCTCCATCACTTGCTTCTTCCATGTCTTCTTCAGTCATCCCCTACCCCTCTGACCATCCTCCTCCTTCAACCCAACCCTCCTACTCTCCTCCATCACTTGCTTCTTCCATGTCTTCTTCAGTCACCCCCTTCCCCTCTGACCATCCTCCTCCTTTAACCCAACCCTCCTACTCTCCTCCATTACTTGCTTCTTCCATGTCTTCTTCAGTCACCCCCTTCCCCTCTGACCATCCTCCTCCTTCAACCCAACCCTCTTACTCTCCTCCATTACTTGCTTCTTCCATGTCTTCTTCAGTCACCCCCTTCCTCTCTGACCATCCTCCTCCTTCAACCCAACCCTCCTACTCACCTCCATCACTTGCTTCTTCCATGTCTTCTTCAGTCACCCCCTTCCCCTTTGACCATCCTCCTCCCTCAACCCAACCCTCCTACTCTCCTCCACCTCTTGCTTCTTCCATGTCTTCTTCAGTCACCCCCTTCCCCTCTGACCATCCTCCTCCCTCAACCCAACCCTCCTACTCTCCTCCACCACTTGCTTCTTCCATGTCTTCTTCAGTCACCCCCTTCCCCTCTGACCATCCTCCTCCCTCAACCCAACCCTCCTACTCTCCTCCACCACTTGCTTCTTCCATGTCTTCTTCAGTCACCCCCTTCCCCTCTGACCATCCTCCTCCCTCAACCCAACCCTCCTACTCTCCTCTATCACTTGCTTCTTCCATGTCTTCTTCAGTCACCCCCTTCCCCTATGACCATCCTCCTCCTTCAACACAACCCTCCTACTCTCCTCCATCACTTGCTTCTTCCATGTCTTCTTCAGTCACCCCCTTCCCCTCTGACCATCCTCCTCCCTCAACCCAACCCTCCTCCACCACTTGCTTCTTCCATGTCTTCTTCAGTCACCCCTACCCCTCTAACCATCCTCCTCCCTCAACCCAACCCTCCTACTCTCCTCCATCACTTGCTTCTTCCATGTCTTCTTCAGTCACCCCCTTCCCTTTGACCATCCTCCTTCAACCCAACCCTCCTACTCTTCTCCATCACTTGCTTCTTCCATGTCTTCTTCAGTCACCCCTTCCTCTTTGACCATCCTCCTCCCTCAACCCAACCCTCCTACTCTCCTCCACCACTTGCTTCTTCCATGTCTTCTTCAGTCACCCCCTTCCCCTTTGACCATCCTCCTCCCTCAACCCAACCCTCCTACTCTCCTCCACCACTTGCTTCTTCCATGTCTTCTTCAGTCACCCCCTTCCCCTTTGACCATCCTCCTCCCTCAACCCAACCCTCCTACTCTCCTCCACCACTTGCTTCTTCCATGTCTTCTTCAGTCACCCCCTTCCCCTTTGACCATCCTCCTCCTTCAACCCAACCCTCCTACTCTCCTCCACCACTTGCTTCTTCCATGTCTTCTTCAGTCACCCCCTTCCCCTCTGACCATCCTCCTCCTTCAACCCAACCCTCCTACTCTCCTCTATCACTTGCTTCTTCCATGTCTTCTTCAGTCACCCCCTTCCCCTCTGACCATCCTCCTCCTTCAACCCAACCCTCATACTCTCCTCCACCACTTGCTTCTTCCATGTCTTCTTCAGTCACCCCCTTCCCCTCAAACCATCCTCCTCCTTCAACACAACCCTCCTACTCTCCTCCATCACTTGCTTCTTCCATGTCTTCTTCAGTCATCCCCTACCCCTCTAACCATCTTCCTCCTTCAACCCAACCCTCCTACTCTCCTCCATCACTTGCTTCTTCCATGTCTTCTTCAGTCATCCCCTACCCCTCTGACCATCCTCCTCCTTCAACCCAACCCTCCTACTCTCCTCCATCACTTGCTTCTTCCATGTCTTCTTCAGTCATCCCCTTCCCCTTTGACCATCCTCCTCCCTCAACCCAACCCTCCTACTCTCCTCCATCACTTGCTTCTTCCATGTCTTCTTCAGTCACCCCCTTCCCTTTGACCATCCTCCTTCAACCCAACCCTCCTACTCTTCTCCATCACTTGCTTCTTCCATGTCTTCTTCAGTCACCCCTTCCCCTTTGACCATCCTCCTCCCTCAACCCAACCCTCCTACTCTCCTCCACCACTTGCTTCTTCCATGTCTTCTTCAGTCACCCCCTTCCCCTTTGACCATCCTCCTCCCTCAACCCAACCCTCCTACTCTCCTCCACCACTTGCTTCTTCCATGTCTTCTTCAGTCACCCCCTTCCCCTTTGACCATCCTCCTCCCTCAACCCAACCCTCCTACTCTCCTCCATCACTTGCTTCTTCCATGTCTTCTTCAGTCACCCCCTTCCCCTCTGACCATCCTCCTCCCTCAACCCAACCCTCCTACTCTCCTCCACCACTTGCTTCTTCCATGTCTTCTTCAGTCACCCCCTTCCCCTCTGACCATCCTCCTCCCTCAACCCAACCCTCCTACTCTCCTCCACCACTTGCTTCTTCCATGTCTTCTTCAGTCACCCTCTTCCCCTTTGACCATCCTCCTCCCTCAACCCAACCCTCCTACTCTCCTCTATCACTTGCTTCTTCCATGTCTTCTTCAGTCACCCCCTTCCCCTCTCACCATCCTCCTCCTTCAACACAACCCTCCTACTCTCCTCCACCACTTGTTTCTTCCATGTCTTCTTCAGTCACCCCCTTCCCCTCTGACCATCCTCCTCCCTCAACCCAACCCTCCTACTCTCCTCCACCACTTGCTTCTTCCATGTCTTCTTCAGTCACCCCCTACCCCTCTAACCATCTTCCTCCCTCAACACAACCCTCCTACTCTCCTCCATCACTTGCTTCTTCCATGTCTTCTTCAGTCATCACCTTCCCCTTTGACCATCCTCCTCCTTCAACCCAACCCTCCTACTCTCCTCCATCACTTGCTTCTTCCATGTCTTCTTCAGTCATCCCCTACCCCTCTGACCATCCTCCTCCTTCAACCCAACCCTCCTACTCTCCTCCATCACTTGCTTCTTCCATGTCTTCTTCAGTCATCACCTTCCCCTTTGACCATCCTCCTCCTTCAACCCAACCCTCCTACTCTCCTCCATCACTTGCTTCTTCCAAGACTTCTTCAGTCACCCCCTTCCCCTCTGACCAGCGACCTCAACCGCCCTTCTAAAGACACAGGCCCATATTCTGAAGTCGGCTTTATCTTAAGCTCAGGTTTAAAGTTGTGGTTTAAGTATGGGAAGCCAAAAGTATCAACATTCTTATTAAGTTGTATGTTTCTTATGTTTACTGTGCTCTTTCCTGATTCATCGATGGTGAAGACAATCATCTATTTATACTTCCTAGACAATTATTAATGATTTGAGAGCCAAATAAGCTGAAGTATGATATCTCTGTTAGTGATTTATGTAACAATTGGCTATCCATACTTAAACCACAAATTTAAACCTGAGTATAAGTTAAACCCGACTTCATTTTACGGGCCTTTGTGAACAAGATAAGTAGCTGAAGAGGCCTTTTATCAGCAATAAATCGAATCAATCAAATCCAATATCTCGGAATTATCGCACAGCCATGACGTCACAAGAGGGTGCACAAGGATTGAAATGCAGGAATTAAGATTCTGTACTCACTTCAAATACAGCTCCAGGAACCTTACTGGCAAATGGGCTGGTACAGCTATTTCATAGGTGAAGTTCCCATCTCTAAAGAGAAATACAAGTGAATGGAAACATTGATAAACGCATCTAACAATGAAATATCATAGGCTTGTTGGGGAAGTTTGATAGTCTGTAAAATTTTTTAATTGCACAAAGTAAATAAGATTGCATATTCGATCTGAAAATCAGAAAAATCCTTAGAGCCAGCAGGAATCAAACCTAACAATGTAATAATGGGAAAGACTAGATGTTAATCACGAAGATAAGCAGATGTGACTGTCTAAGTTGAAATTCTTGGGACCAGATAAATCTGTTCGACCTCAGAGAGAACTGACTTTGGCAAGGTAAATTAACCCATTGTTCTTGTGTTCTTCCTCACGCCATTTTCCCCTATCGTAAACTTCTAGGCAGATTATCATTATTATGACAATAAATGCTCATTACCACCACCACCACTACCAGCTCCATCACCATCAACCATCATCAAAGTAGTCAATATTATCATCATCATCATCACCATCATCGCCAGCATCATCATCACCACCATCATCATCACCATCATCACCATCATCATCACCATCGTCATGATCATCATCATATCATCACCACCATCATCTTCTTCATTCCATCATCATCGTCATCATCATCATCATCACCATCATCATCACCATCAACGCCAGCATCATCATCATCACCACCATCATCTTCTTCATACCATCATCATCATCACCATCACCATCATCATCATCACTATCATCATCATCATCATCACCACCACCACCATCATCATCACCATCATCATATCATCATCACCACCACCATCATCACAACCAACACCATCATCATCATCGTCATCTTCTTCATACCATCATCATCATACCCACCATCACCATACCCACCATCATCAATAATCTCATCGTCATCATTATAAACACTTACGCAGTAGAAATGCAGCTTTCTCCACAGTTTGTCTCTGACGTACAGTGTTCTGGGCAGATTGTCTTTTCTCTGTCAACTTGGATGAAATTCACCTCAACTCCTGAAAGACAATCAGAAAACTATCAATATAAACACTAAAATGAGAAAAAAAATTAAAGGGAGTTCACCCTACTGATTACATACAATAATATACATCGGGCATACATGTTTCCTGGCAGTAATGACTGGAAATAACACTATTTTACCCTATTTGTTTTAAATAAAAGCAAAAAAAATTGAAAATGAGACAGACACCAAGAAACGTCATGCCTCCGGCAATCATCTAAATAGGCGGAGGTAAAAATACATCCACTCCCTGTAACAAGTTGGCTCTGGCTGATAACAATCACTGGCATTCTCTAAATGACAATAACTGAACAAATTTACTCAAAATAATTGCTTGGACATAGTACTATTTCTATCAGGTGTGGTTCTAGCCGGATTAGACACAATGGCCCGTATTCTGAAGCCGGGTTTAACTTAAACTCAGGTTTAAAGTTGTGGTTAAAGTATGGACAGCCAATTGTTACATAATCACTAACAGTAGAGATATCATACTTCAGCTCATTTGGCTCTCAAATCATTCATAATTGTGTAGGAAGTATAAATAGACGATTGTCTTCACCTTCGATGAATCAGGAAAGAGCACAGTAAACATCAGAAACATACAACTGAATAAAAATTTTGACACTTATGGCCTCCCATAATTTTAGCACACAGTTAGACCATGGTCTAAGTTAAACCTGACTTCAGAATACGGGCTAATAGCTTTAAGAGTCCGACTATGGTGCAAAAATAATATGGCCACTAAAATGTTATTGTGTTCAACCTGGCTAGATCCGCCACCGGTTCTTAACCCTCACCCATGCTCGTCATCCTCTTCTTCCGACGTAGCGTCGACCTTTTCTTCCTACTCTGCATGTTGACGGAGCCTATCCCCCCGGAGCTTCCGTTCTGAGGCATGGTGTCTGGTACGTCCACCGCAGGGGGTGCGGGTTCTCTGTTGGTCCCAGGCGGGACAGTGGTGGTGGTGCTGAGGGGTACACCCTGAGGGGGTAGGATGGGCGAAGCTACAGGTGGGATGATAAGGAGGGAAGGGGTACGTTATTGGATGTGTTGCAGTGGGTGTTTCTTAAAACTGTTTGTAAGGTTACACATGACTGGAAAATGACCTCAACTGCCGAGTCACCTACATAGGGATACATGTATAGGGGAGACCAGGGTTAATGATTCAACACTGTTGTATTATTAATAGCAATAAATTGAGGGCAGTATTGCATAAATTTATTTTACAGGCTTTAAAGAAAATTACAATGTTTCAACTTACCCCATGTTCCAACTAACCCCAGTCTCCCTAATCATAGCACAAGAAAAGGTCAACAGTCATTCATTTAAGTCGCTCATAACTTACAAACATCTTTTTTAAACACCAACCCATTCGGATGAAGTGTTAGCTCCAGCTTAATATAGTCAAACCCGTCAATTGAGGCCACCAAACAGGGAAACAGAAGCCGTTTGTAAAGTTACACACGACAAGAACATGTTCTTAACTGCCGAGTCAGCTACACAGGGATATATCAAGCAAAAGAAAGGGTCAACTTACAGACAGCTTTTTGAAACACCCACCCGTTTGGACGAAGTGTTACATGTAGCTCCAGCTTAATATAGTCAAACCCGTCAATTGAGGCCACCAAACAGAAAAAGAAAAGCCTCTGTAGGCATGTGACCTTTATAGGCAAGGTCTATAACACATGTTCCTTTCAAATGGAAGACAAGTATGGTTGCCACTACAGACACCCCTACCCTTTGGGTGAAATGTTGAGTTTAGAACTGCCATGTTAGCAATTTGAGGGGGAAGAATGGAGAGAGAGGGGGTCAACTCGACTTACCCTGCAGTTGAAATGTTGAGCCCTGGGAGCGTTTCATCAACATTTGCTGTCTGACAAGTTGTCAGATCTGACAACTTTCCTGTGTTGATTGGATGAGAAGCACTGTTACTATGGTAACTCTCAGATAAAACCTGACTTGCAGGAAAAAATATCAGACAAGTCCTTTCCTTTCATGAAACGCTCCCCAGAGCTACTATGATAGCTATTAGAGGGGTGTTGAATGGAGGGGGGGTCAATCCTACTTACCCTGTGGATGAAATGTTGAGTTGAGAGCTGCTATATTTGCTATGAGAGGGGGTAGAATGGAAGTCATATCGGTCACAGCGATGCAGCAATACACTGGAACAGGAGTAGGTTCTGAAAGATAACAAAAAAATACTCCACATATAACTACGTCTTTGATTGAGGAAAGATTATGCATAAAAGACATATGCATACAATCACACAGTATACACATTAGACAGTGTGGGGTGAGACTGACAAAGCTGGCTTAGACCTAGCCCCTGTCTTATAAAGAGTTACGATTGATACAATCATCTTGTAACTCCATGGAAATCCATCAGTGTCATAATTTTTTCTCCACGAAATTTGCAAAATGTCCTTTGTAAACAAAGAAGAACACACCAAATGGACAAACATGCATTTTATGACTTTGCTGGCTTTCCATGGTTGCGACTGATCGGATCAATCGCAACTCTTTGTAAGACGGGCCCCTGGGCCACATCTTACAAAGAATTACGATTGATACAATCAACTTCAACTATGGAAAGCCAACAAAGTCATCATCTAACAAGTGGAATGCCTCTGGCGGTCTCACCTGCATCACGCGATTCAATATAGCAGCAGTGCTGACTTTGAAAACTACTAAAACTCACACAAAATTTCAGTGATACTTGGTTATTCTTATTTCCATGTTTTATGAACTAGACCAATACACTTACAGAGATATGATGGCATATCATGTGACCTGAAACTCGCACAGGATGTTCAGTCATCCTTGATTACTCTTATGTCCAAGTTTCATTTGTCAGATCCATATTCAACCTTCAAAGTTATGATGGTAATTCAACAGATAACCCCATTATGGCCAAAGTTCATTGACCTTTGACCTTGGTCATGTGATCTAAAATGCACACAGGATGTTCAGTGATACTTGATTACTCTTATGTCCAAGTTTTATGAACTAGACCAACATACTTTCAAAGTTATGATGGTAATTCAACAAATACCCCCAATATGGCCGAAGTTCATTGACCCTAAGTGACCGTTGATCTTGATCATGTGACCTGAAACTTGGACAGGATGTTCAGTGATACTTGGTTACTATTATGTCCAAGTTTCATGAATCAGATCCATAAACTTTCAAAGTTATGATGGTAATTCAATACATACCTCCAATCAGCCAAAGTTCATTGACCCTAAATGACCTTTGACCTTGGTTATGTGACGTGAAACTCATGCAGGATGTTCAGTGATACTTGATTCATCTTATGTCCAAGTTTCATGAACTAGGTCCATATACTTTCTAAGTTATGCTGTCATTTCAAAAACTTAACCTTCAGTTAAGATTTGATGTTAACGCCGCCGCCGCCGTCGGAAAAGTGGCACCTGTAGTCTCACTCTGCTATGCAGGTAACACAAAAAGCATGCTGAGAGCAAAATATTCGGTGAAAATTGCTGACTTTTTGCTTCATGAAACATTTCCCAAATGGCATTTTACCTTTGGAATACAATAATGATAACAATATTTTACATTTAATATTTCATGTCTCTAATCGCTTATTACCCCAGTCATCGGATCCTGGTACATGTATGCCCGCATACAACTTATGCACTTTCTCTACTCCCTGGGGGCATTCCAACTAGAGTTTCAGGACTCAATAGCTAGGCACATTGCATTGGCCACTGCATCCTAGTGAGTACCCTTTTAGTACCAGGGTGGAGAGTGGCAAACTTTGGATTGAGATTTGATGCCTTGCCAAAGGACGCTACACCATGGTGGGATCCAAACACACGACCCTCTAACTACAGGGCGAGAGTCAGAACTGCTACACCACAACGCTTCCATGATCTCATTATACAAAAGAAATTGCACATACCTTTCCGTGTCTGGGGTGTAGTGGTGCGGAATGTGGACGTCTTGGGACCTAGGGTGGTCATGTTGGTCATTGATGGAGCAGAAGATCTGGTAACCAAAGAAAAAAAGTTTGATGTAATAGAGGGTGCCAGAATTTAATTTCATGATTTCAAATCAGTAAACTCACTTCACCCTTCCAGCAGTTCTTCAGTATATGTAAGTCAATGAGCCATAAAGAACAAAGTAACAAACTAATAAATTGTTGAATAACAAATCTCAAATTAAACTAAAGTATAACGATCAAAGCAATCGAAAAGGAAATACATCACAAAGTATAGATGAACAAAATACTACTAAAAATGTGGGATGTGTACGATGGCAAAACAGCATTTTTCAATTATAAAATTGCATCAAGTGGGGCTATAATTCTTCTTCAAATTTGGTCTCATAAGATTTTGCAATGTCATATACATGATCTAAAAATTATAGCAGAAAACATCAAGGAGGTAGGAGGGGTGGGGCTTCCCCATCTTTAAAGGGTTAAATGAATATAACTATATATATAATTATGCTGCATATACTGTAGAGTGCTTAGAGACTTCTGACAAAGTAAGTATAAAGCGCTATAAAAGCAAGTATAATTATTATTATTATAACTTACAACATGCTGACTGCATCATCGTTCGTCTCCAGAATGTAGAGGGTGGCAATGGCAGCAAAACTAAAACCAAGAAAATTGAAAGGAGATGAATCAGGATCGCATTGAATTTATCTTTTGTATATGAATATAGAATGAAGGCGGTGACAGTGGTCCTGGTAGCGGTGGTAATGATGTGGTGATGTTAGAGGAATTATATTTCGTACCACATCACCAGGGTTGAGTGCACCACAATGTGGGTTAATTTCTTGCTGGGAATCAGACCCACGTCCCTCGGATTGAAAGACGAGAGTCATAACCTCTGGACCATGCCACCCACCCTAAATTTAAAAAAATAACCGTCCAAGTAGCTCAGCAAACACTCAAATAATCCTTGGCCCTAATCACAGAGCTGCCAACCTGAACAAGAACATTTCAGTATTTTCTAGGCTGAAAATCAGTATTTTGGTGAGAAAATTAGTATTTTCACAGGAATACCAGAGGACAACACATAAACTTTAGAAATCAGTATTTTGCATGAAACCATCAGTATTCTTCTCTATTTTCAGTACTAAATACGGAAAATCAGTACTACTTGGCAGCTCTGTAATCACCATACATGTCATATTAGGCAAACATTAATGCTAAAAATATGCTATTCATTACATAACTTTTAAACAGTTAATCATAAACATTGACAAAGTATGAAAGGGCCTGTAAGTAATGTTGTAACCCGCTCCCGTTGCGGTACGGGTTAACCTGCCGGTATGCCCCAGATCGCGGGTTGAGGGCCGGGCCGAGTTCATTCTTAAACCCGCGGACCGTCATACGAAAAAAAGGGAGAAGTAACGACGCATAATAAAAACATTAACAATGAAAATTAAGTTAGGATCATGTGCTTCTTAAGTGGCGGATTCTTTTAGAGACGTAGATATTTCCTTTAAAAAAATGCTGGTGTATTTTTGTCTTGTGAACATTGAACAGGACTGAGACAGTTCGACATAATACAGTGAATTACTCTTTCAAAGGAGTGCCAGTGCAGCGCAGTCAAAATCAATCGCATATTGAATTAAGCTAAAAGATAAACACAGCTTAAGATAAAAAACGAGCTGTTTACTTAAGTTCATGGGCGCCCTCGTGCACGTTTGTATTAGTTTACAAAGAATTGGAAGAAATACAAAAACAGAAGGAACTAATATGGAGATATACAAGAAGAAAAAATTGACTGTATCATTATCCAGGTATTTATTTCAATTTTGATTTCTTTATAGACGAGGTCCCATAGAATTGAATATTGTAATTATGATTGTTGTGAGTCGCCGTGTACTATGATATCTCTGATAGGGCCTGTATCCCATGATAAGGCCCTTTCACACAATAGACTACTCACCAGAAGAGCATGATAAGAATGAGGGCTACTATGAGAAGCTGCATGGAACGCGGAGAGAGACAGGGAGTGATGTCAGATTGACCTTTGCCCTTTTTACTGTTGACGCTCCCATTCCGGTTGTGACGGGACTTGTCCTTACCCCCGGCCGACTTCTTGCTGCCGTCCCGGCTGCGATAGGAAAAGAATGCAGTGAGTGATGCAAATTGAAAGCTAATTCTATAATGGATTATCAATTGACTGATCTCTTCATACAAATAATTAGGAATACATTATGCTAGCTTAATATCTCTTATTACATTCTAAATCTGATTTCATCACAATCAACTCCTCTTCATTTTCATTTTCAGTCTTTTGTTTTTGAAAAGCTGATCAGTCACCTTTTATTTTTGTTTTCTGCTGCTCCTGTCTATTCCGGGCAGTTCAATGGCAAAGAACACTATTAGTCAACTTTCCTTTGGCAATACATGTAACAATAACAACAATGGTTACTACAACAATAGTGTATCAGGGAACAGTCTTGGGATGCACATGGAACAAGTAAAGTGATCTTCTTTTCACTACGCCCTCCCAATCTCCTCTCTCACTGTTCTTTTCCACACACCTATGTATCTCTCTTTCCCTCACCTCAACGTGCCAACACTAGTGTTTGACTTCAGACTATCCACCCTCTTCAGCTTTTCCAGCATCGCTCGATCTCCCCCCCCCCCCCCGTTTCCCCCTCTCTCCCCTTTTCATCTCTTTCTCTCTTTCCCTCACCTCAGCATGCCAACACTAGTGTTTGACTTCAGGCTATCAACCCTCTTCAGCTTTTCCAGAATCACTCTCTCTCCCCCTCCCTCTCACACCCCCCTTCCCTTCCCACGTTTCCCCCCTTTCTCCCCTTACCATCTTTCTTTTTTTTCCCTCACCTCAGCGTGCCGACACTGGTGTTTGACTTCAGACTATCCACTCTCTTCAGCTTTTCCAGCATCACTCTATCTCTCCCCCTACCCCCCCCCCCCCCGTTTCCCTCTCACTCCCCTTTCCATCTCTTTCCCTCACCTCAGCGTTCCGACACTAGTGTTTGACTTCAGACTATCCACCTTCTTCAGCTTTGCCAGCTTCACTCTTTCTCCCCCTACCACCCCCCTTCCCCTCTCTTCCCCCTACTACCACCCCCCATGCCCCTTCACGTCTCTTTCTCTCTTTCCCTCACCTCAGCGTGCCCACACTGGTGTTCGACTTCAGACTATCCACCCTCTTCAGCTTAGCCAGCTTCTGATTCATCTTCTCCAGTTCATCAATCCTCGTCTCCAGGTTATCGGTCAGTCTGACCAGCTCCTTGACCGCTCCCACGTTCTCCATGTAGATCCTATCCTTGTTGACCACCAGGAAGTGCTCGATCTTGGCCCCGTTGGGTAGGCTGACTGTCCCTGTCTTCTTGACAGCGTCCGGAAGGATGTCCATCACCTCCTGAGCAATGACCCCCGTCTCCACCTGGTCGCACTCGGGTAGGCCAGCCTGCTCGGCGAACTGGGGGATGTACTTGTAGCGCATCACACGCATCTTGTTGATGTTCTGGAGCTGTTCTCTAGGATCCAACTGGTAGAAAAAAAAATAAAATAGAATGATAATCTAAGCTCCATGGAGAGCGGTTTATAATGAAAGCACTTGTCGAATGTTTTATATGGCAGTTACCATAGTAACAGTCAGACTCCAGCACTTTTCACCCAATCAAAATGAAGAAAATATTGTCAGATTAATCAACTTGTCTGATAACTAATGTTGATGAAATACTCCTCATTGCAAAGCAACCTGTCCGGGGGCCTGTTTTATAAAAGGCTTACGACTGCGCTAACTTTATGCTCTCTCCATTTCAGTTGTAAGGGTGGGTGCATGATTTCCTATTTCAATTTTCTTTTCTACTATCACCAAAGTATAATCGTTTGATGTAAATTTGATTGTGACATGTTATATATTGTGTATCTGTAAATCTTTTATTAGTCCTGTACTTCGTCCTAAATAAAGAGTAACCTGGACTTATTTTAATTGTATGTAACTTACCTTTGTTTTGTTTTGAATAAAGATGATACTTGAAAAAAAATAGTAACTTTGCCATGCAATGGTATCTTTCATGATATCCTAGATTTTGATTGGCTGTTGATCAGCGTTACCATGTAGTTACCATTTGATGGCAAAGTTACCATAATAGTAACTTTTATGCAACGAGGGCCAAGATCCACTTTTACTCTCATTGTTTAATAAATTAATATTCTCACCTCTTGGAAGTCTTCCTTAGCTCTCTTATCGGAAGGCTGCATCACGTGACCTGTGACCTTCAGGTTACCATGGACGACCAACGCCTCGTCGGGTCTCTCCGTGTTTATTCCAACTTTACCCTGGAAAGTTAGAATTGTGGGTAAAGTTTCAGTGACAAATGCTTGAATTATTTTTGTCATGCCTCAAAAAATTGATGGAAGATTAAGTTAAAGTTGATGGAAGGTTAAGTTGAAGTTGATGAAATGTTAAGTTAGGATTGATGTACAATCATAATGTTCAATGGTATGAATGGTCTTCTGGCAAATGTCGAGACATGTCTCTCAAAATTACTTCTTCATTTTATTTCTGTCATGTGTTGCCCATTTTGTTTGTTGACTTTGTATAAAACAGCCAATGAGAGGAACAGAAATAATAATTTCTTTTAGACAATTTAGGTAATCCCCAGGCATTGGTTCTTGTTTTTGTTATATGTATATTATTAAATTTTCTTCTAAAAAAATTGTTATCCTGTCATGATAAATTGTTATATGTCATTGGATATTAAATAATAAATATTCAAACAAATTGAGGACTTACAGAATGGAATATAGTGTCCTGGTTTGATCCCTTCTGCCAGATAACATCAACGTCGCTCTCAAACTGTCCTGGATTCGAGGCCTGGAAAGGAAAGAAAAACAACGATTAACACATTGCCTACTGAAAGGTATGATTCCTGTACAAAGTAATTTAGGAAATTAAAAAATTAGTAGCCAACAGGTTAATAATAATAATATTCCACTTTTATATAGTGATTAGTACATAGGAACATCTCAAAGTGCTTTACAGATATATTACATGTATCACCAAGGTCAAAGAATCCTGTCTTGCCTGCACATAATGCACATAAGGTATGCACTTTCTCCTCTCCCTGAGGAGCTTCCAACAAGAGTTTTCAAACTCAATACCTTGGCATACTACATAGACTTATGGGTCATGTGGTCCAGTGGTTAGAGCGTTGGACTCATAATCGCAAGGTTCTGAGTTCGAATCCCAACTCTGCCATTGTCTCCACTTTGATAAAAAGGCCCAAGAGTGATATCTGTCGTCTATTACGTCAGCCACTATGACTGATTAATCTAGACGTAAAATGTTTTCAAGGTAATTGGTTATATACCAGCTTGGCGTTTACCAGCAAAAAATGCTGTCCTGCGGAGTTCCTACGGGAGTTACCACAAACAGAAACAGACTTATGCATCCTACCGAGTAAAAAAGGCATATTTGAACCACAAATCATAACACTTAGCGAGGGAAAAAACTCAATTACTCATCGAAGCAACTTTAATATGGAACAAAAAGGAAACTCATGACAACAAAATCTGTTCATACATGTAGATTTAATTTACTATTATTCTTAAACAAAATGAACTACATTAAGAAACAAAAGAGGCATACAGAGATGTAAAGAGCCCTAAAAATCTTATCATCATCATCATTGAATATAAATGCTAGCCTCAGGAATTACATTGAAATCTGATTTTTGTAAAAATTTTAGATACGAGTTTTAAACATCTAAGCCACTTACCCTAACAATGATCCTCTCGGAGACCTGCGATGCTACTACATATTTCTCATGTCCACAGTGAGCCTGGATCGAGACTACTAGCATGAAATACCTCTGGTCGGGATTGGGCTTGCCTTTCTTTCTCATGTTATTTGACGTGGTCTCGCTGAAGTGGAGACGACCTATTGTGACCTTGACAACGTTCTCTGGATGGATTTCAAGTCTAGAGAAGAGAGGAAAGAAAGTGCATGAATATTATCTCATGTTCACCCAGGGAAGCCACTACAGTTTTATTAGATGGTCTCCCAGCACTGGGTCACCATTCCCGATATATCAATTATGAAATGAAAATTTCAATCTCCTATTGCTTATCAAATGCCATGAATGAAAGAAAAATAAAGGACCAAATTCACAAAAGGTCTTGAATATATTGATCTGAAACAATCATGGTTTAAGCAGATTTCACGCATTACTTATGCTTCATTAACATGTCTGCTGGGAAAGAGTCCAATAATTAATGTGTGCTTTTGTCACAGAGGAGTAAATTCAAATGTATTACGAATACTATGGTTTTTCTTCTTCCGTTATTATCTTCAAAAGGCTAAAAGAGATTAAGATATACACAGACAAAAAAAAATAAAGGGGCTCTGGTAGGGACAGTGATTTTCTGTTTCTAAAAAGTGCCTTTTCCGTTTCAGAAAATCTCAAATCTCAAATTCAGCATGTCTGAAACGGAAATTCTGTTTCCCCATAGACTTTGTGTACATGAAAAAGTGACAATTCCATTTACATAGAAAACCAATACGCAATGGATAGCGATGTCAAAATGCTAGCGATGGTCAAAATTTGCATCTACCAATGTTCTAACATCACTTTAAAATCCATTTTAATTGAAGAGATTCGAGCTCAAAAACTATTTAGAGAAACATAATCAACATGAATACATCCTCACCTTCCATATTATTAGCATTACCGTACCGTAATTGATGGTTAAATGGGATTTTATCGCTGATTTGGGGACTTTTCGGACATCGTTTTGAGCAGTCGACGACTTCCGCCATTTTGGATTTGTTGAATCACCGTGATCATGATATTGTGAGCGAACGCAGAGGGCGTCTGAAAAGCCACTTTCCGTTTCAAAAGGCAGATTCCGTGAATTCCGTCCGTATTTCGCGATCGCGAAAAATCAATGTCCCTACTCTGGCAATTTGGCTCTTGTAATGCTCAATACAGCAGGAGGGCATCCCTATTCACTGCAATAGGTTGTGTAAGAAAATGAAAAAAAAAAAAAACTTTTGCCCAGAGAGGGAAAAGGGAAGGTGGCTGCGTTCACTTACTTTGCAGGTACAAACGGTTTCTTGCTTCGATCTGCCTGGCTCTGTTCAACTCTGATGTAAGAATTCATCGCTTCCACCTTGATCCCATTGATGTGAATGCAGACACTGTCTATAGTCTTGGTACCAGACTCGGTCTGAACCATCTGGGGGATGCCGTTAACACAGAGATGAGCAGTTACCTGAAAAGAAGAGATTACAACGATTAATTAAAGTCGGTCTAAATCTTCTGTAAAGGGTAAAAACAAAATGGAAATAAACTCAAGTGTCATCTAACATTCCCATCTCGCCAATTTGCAGAGAATCTTTTTTCAAATAATTTCCCTGCAAAAATTCAATTTTATTCAAAAGGTATTTAGTGCCCTCTCCTCCTAATGATTTTTTTTTTTTAATTTAAAAATCGCCCTTTCAGCTCTTATCTTGAAAATTTAGCGATTGACATTTGGAGGCTGCAAAGATTACATCCTCAAATCGTCATGTTAAATGGCAAAACTAATTGAGAAACCATCATTCTCTGCAAAAATTCAATTTTATCTAGCACCCTATTTCTGTATTGATTTTTTTAAATCTGATAATGAATGCTCTTTTAGCACTTATCTAATATATTAAGAGATGGACATCACGATGCTGACCATGATTATATCCTGAAATCCTCATGCAAAATGGCAAAATTAATCCAGAACACATATATTTTTTCATAGAGTGGCTTGGCTGATAAAACCTCGTATCTCAAAATAAAAAAAGTTTGAGGGCACCCTAGAAAAGGCTGTATTATAAAAAAAAAAAATTCAGACAATCTAGCAATGAATTGGAAATACTGAAATAAACTTTTGTGGGATCGACTGAATCTAAAGCTTAAAAAGGCATTGGTAAAGCCCTTCTTGCACCGACACTGACAAATTAATCAGCATTGGATGAGATATGACCTTCTTACCTGGAAGTGGTTCTTCTTTTGACAAACAAAGGAATCGTCGGACACTGAGAAATTAAAGCCTTTGTCAGCCTCCACTTTGTAGTTTATGATGGGTCTGCAAAACAAAGAAAATTATAAAAACATCTCTAAAGTAACTCTGACCCACATTACTTATCAATAAAGGCAGTCACATGAACATTACTACTTTCATACATCACATTACATGAAGATGAATCAATATTTTATCTTTTCTTAAACCAAAAAAGTGTTTCATAATGCTGTTTGTAAAATTTAGACAATTGGTGACCTGCTCTTAACTGCCAAATCTGATTCTAAATGTTTACGAATCCCACTATTGTACCTGTGTTGAAATCTGAATATACATGCAATTCTTGTTATGAATGTCAAGCATATGAAACAAACTTTGATATTTGGATAATTCTAGGCGGAGGCGAACAAACATACGGCAATGGGCGCCACCTACATTCTCTCCTCTTGTTTCAGTTATTGCTTGCTTCCTATTAACCACGAATTCATGCAAAATTCTGTGCAAAAAACTGCCACTGGAAAATGACAACTAAAAAAGCAAAACAAGAGTAAGCCGTGGCTATACTGCAGCCAATGTTTAGTCTCGCCATATCAGACACACTGCTTCCGTTTAGGGTAGCAGAAAAGACAATCATACTAATAGTTGTAGCCTACGCCTACATTATCTAGGCTACATTAAAACAGGTAAAATCTTTGTTTACTCATTTCCCACTAGAAATGGTTGCCAGTTGTGTACAAACTTGAGCATAACAAATGGGTGTATAACAATCATTTTGAGATTAGAAAGATAAGAATGCAAATGCAACTTTGCTGGAACTATTACTTACATTTCCTGTCCGCTGGCATCCAGTAGTTTGTGCCATTTGTTTGATTGGTATGGCTGCCATTTCAAACATTGGTATACAGTGTCTGTGTATGGCAAGCCATCACCGGCTGGCTGGTCATACATTCCATATTCCCCACCCATGTCTGCGAAGGTCAAAGGTCAAACATTACAATATTGATAAATGGAATCCAAGAAGATACTTTTTCAGGACATAAACAATTATTTTGTGTTAATGATGACCATTTTAATTATATTGGTATTGTATTGGTGTAAAAATTGTTTTCTATATGAGAAGTCACTGTATCGGTTAACATAATCAAGCTATAAAGGGATTCTCCGGGATGAAGATATTTATATCTCAATAAATAGGGTAAAATTCACAGAGCATAATGATGAATATTTGATCAAAAGTGGGTCACAAATAACGAAGTTATTGAATTTCAAAGATTTGCATTATTTCGGTGAAACAGTTCGAGGCATGTCTTCATGAATATCCATTAGGTGGGCTGATGATGTCATATCCCCTATCTCCACTTGTCTTTTTGTATTTTATGACAATAAATTAGCTTTATTTTCAAAATTTGCTTTATACCAAGAACTAAAACAATTGGATTGACAACTGATTAATTGCATTTGCTACATACCTTGCTGCAAACTATTTCATAATAATGGAGAGACACCATTTACACATTTATAAAAAATGATTTCATGTAATACATGTAACATAAGAAAAAGGAAAGTGGGGATGTGCCATCGTCAGCCCACCTATTAAATGAATATTCATGAAGACATACCAAGAACTGTTCAACTGGAATAATGCAAATTTCAAAATTTAATAACTTTTAAGTTATTTGTTATCCAATTTTGATGAAATTTTCAGCATTTTACTCTGAGATTTTTCTCTGTTTATACATGTAGCTATAAATATTTTCAGCCAGGAGCATCCCTTTAAAGATAGTGTAAATGCCAGTTGTGCATGGTAACGATTTCAAAATGAACTAGTACAGAACCCAATAAAATGAGTGTCTGTATATGAATAAATAATAATAATTAACATTTATATAGTGCTTAATACAACAGTTTCTAAGCGCATTGGAAAGAGAAAAAAGAAGTAGCAAAATACAGAGAACAGGATATGGAATTAAGAGGACTGCTTAATGAGGTAAGAAAAAAGATATGAGGATTCTATCCCATTTATTCAAATCAATATTTTGTTTGGGCGGACTTGTCCTTTAACTACATTATACTATATATGCTGATGATATCCAACTCTTTGCTCATTTTGATAATGTTGATTATAGTAACGTCTTGTCAAATATTGCTGCATGTATTGATGAAATAAGAACATGGATGTCTGCCAACTTTCTACGTCTCAATGTCCAAAAGTCCGATTTCATTGCCTTCACACATACTCCATTATCCACAACTAATCTTACTCTAAAAGTAGGTAATGAAGTCATTCCATTGTCACGTAGTGTATTCAATCTTGGTGTTACTCTAGATTAGGCCCGGTTTGAAAGTCCATTTTTGATGCACGTGTACACAGCGTGTTTTTGTTAGGTGTTATACGTTAGGTGTTATACGCTCATACACATGTGCTACAAGCCTACAAACACACGCTCCTCAAATTGGCAATAAAATAATGAAAATCAATCGATAACTTCAGTTACACTCAATTCTGCAGCGATCTGTACATGTATGTACGGTACAGTATGCAAAATGCGCATCCAACGGACGTCGGCGCTAACTAGGGCCCTGCACTGACCGGAGCATACTCATTTCGTGTGGTACAAAAACTTGAGTCTCCAGAATAAATGTGGATTAAATCGGCGATTTTGGAAGGTTATAATTGAAATATATTGACATATTAGTGATTAGAACATGTGCAGTGTCTTAGAACTAAGAATTAATGTGAGGCTGTGAGCTTGTTCAAAGATTTACAGTCCCACGCAAGCTTTATGCAGATGCTACCGTGTACACGGTGATGGAATTTAGTACACGTGCACTGACTTGACCGTGCGTGTACACGTGTACTGTACACGTGTACCCGAAACGGGCCTACTCTAGATTCATCCTTTTCTTTGACCAACCATGTTGGCAATGTAGTACGCACATGCAATTATCATATAAGAAACATGTGGCGAATAAGACGATTTATAGATCAGAAGACATGTCATCATGCTGTTCAAGCTCTGATAACTTCCAGACTCGATTACTGTAATGGTCTGTTTTCTCTCTAGAATTCAAGTGGGATGTCTGCCGAAGATGTAAAGTGCCTACAAGGTGTCCAAAATCAGGCAGCCAGACTTATTTTTAAGTTAGGACGGCAAGCTTATTTAAGACAATTACACTGGCTGCCTATTGCTCGTAGAATTGATTTCAAACTTTGTCTATATGTACATAAATTTTTCACCAATCAAACTCCATCTTATTTCAACAACAATCTATCAGTCTACACACCCAGACGCACACTCCGATCATCAGATGACAAGACCCAATTATTAAAACCAAGATTCCTCTTCACACTCGTCGGCAAACGCTTTGGAATAGCAGCACCCAATATTTGGAATAACATACCAAAAAGCACTCGTGAAATTGCCAATACCCCTGAAGTCATATTTCTTTAATGCATGATTTATTTTTGTTTTGTATGGTTTATGAATTGATGATTATGTTGTATTATTATTATATTCGATGCAAATTTTTGTAAAGCGCTATGGTACAAACGTGAATAGCGTTTCTTAAATACAAGTATTATTATTATTAACTATTTAATGAATAGCAAACTCACTTGAATTTACATTGTAGTCACCGTCTATTGTGTGAGGGCATGATATTTCATCAACTAAAACAGAACAAAATCAAAAGGGCATGCATGGGTTTAAATCATAAAGAAATCATAGGTTATTCCAAAAAAAAATGCCATGATACCAACTTGGAGAGAGAAATGATGAACAGAGCATAACATTTTAGTAAACTGAAATGTTTTAATGTAATCAAACCTTATCCTCAGCCTGAACATTATATACAGTAAGACAGAGTCAAATTAGTATTCATCAAAAGTGTATAAATACTGTACCAATAACTGTTTATAAACTTCAGGTGAAGATAAAATATGACTACCTTGATACAAGTTCCATCTATTAAAATGTTATTTTCTATTCATTATTTTTGTTTTCAAATCATAAGTTAGATGAAATGAAAATAATAGTCATGCTTATAAATGTATGAATACATAGGGTATATGAAACAGTATATTATACATGTATAAAAGCCTACAAGTTAGAATTGATCTACATGTTTCACTGGTTAGGGCAAATGACAATTTAAAAGAAGAGCAAAAATTAAATGAACTACTAGTATCATGAAAACATGAAAAATCAATAGAACGATTAAGTGAATGCATCAAACTTTGCTAATAGGTTGGATATTGATTGGACATTAATAAGCCAGTTCACGGTTAGCTCATGATCAACTTTTCCTAAATGACCTTTGTGATTTTCCATTAGGATAAGCACTATCATTTTCAAATGTAGATGTTGCGTAAGCTTTACCGGTATAGAGTATTCAAATTCTAAGAACAAAAGGCATTGTATAGACCAGGTGACTAGAATAGTACATCGGGGATAAAGTTTGGAAATCTGTTTTATTGTCTGCCTTTGGCACATTTGACTATTGTTTAGGCTACTGTCAAATACCAGTGACTATGAAGGCTGTATTCATTACTCTTTAGCTTGGATGTGATAAAATGAATATTTTGAAAGGAATACACGAATAATCATCAAATCACACATGCCTACATGTATGTCAGTGAATTTGAAAGCCACCTTCATGGTTTATCTCAAATGACCTTTTTCTGCTCATGCGCAGTTTACAACCATTAACAGGCTTATTTGAACTGTCCTTTTCAGCCAATTTTTATTCAAAATATAAATTCTGAGTTTTTCTGAGACATTGTAATCTATGATCACTTGGCTTTAAAGGAAACCAAAATACAAGGTGAAAGTCTAACTTATCAGAAAGATAAATGAAAGGAGCAATCACCAGTCATTCTTAAAGTTGCTCTTAACTTAGGAACAGCTTTATGAAATGGCCCCCTGGTTTAAGTGCACATGGTCTACAGGCAGTCCAAATGGGTGAAGTAGCAATTTACCTTACATTCTTACCTAGGGACCATTTCATAACACAAATAATCAAACACATTTCACCCACTACAGTTATAAGCTACTGAAATCCTTGCATCTGATTGGCTCGGAGCACATTTGTCGGTGAAGATGCTTTAAATAAAACACTCACCTGGTTCCTGCTTGACTTGCATAAGTTTATTCAGCATGTTTTGATTGACGGTGTTGTTGGGAGACAGGGAATGTTTCCTCTTCTTCGGCACATGTCCAATAAAACTATAATGGCAAGATGGAAACAAAAGAAAGGGTAACATGAAATTCTGATAAAAAGGACAGTGGACTGCATGGACTAGGCTGACCGTTCTGAGGTGTGTAATTGTTTTAGTGGCCAAAACATGTATAGGTGTGTGGGCAGCGCTAACCGAAAGGAAAAGGCGCTATATCAAATAACCTTTGGATTGGTTCGGATGACATTTGCTCTTATGAATTGTGATATTTCAAGTTAAATTTGTTCTTTCTCAAGAAATCACCATTAAAACATGCCCCCCCCATACAAAAGGACATGTAAAGGAGATGGTGACCAAAAATTAAGTTGTACCTTTCTTTCCTTGTGAGGGCAGTATTGATGGTCTCAGTCATCGGAACCTGGGACAGACTCGTTGGTGGTGCAACATTCGAGTTTGCAAGAAAGTTCATGAACTGCTGGGGTACAGTCTGTGGTGGCACATTGGCCGACACCGAAGATATCCCAACAGAGCTCGGTACCTGAGTCAGGTTGCACGGTGCCACCGACTGCTGCACCACTGCTACTGGTGGTACCGGTACGTTGCTCTGCGGTACCGATGCAACTGGCACCACAGTGGGCTGGGATAGGGAAGCAGGGGTGTGGATGCTCGTCACCATGGGGATGGATACCGGTAGAGAGTGCTGGCGCTGGTGACCGACGCCGCCCGAGAGCAAGGTTCTGTTTGGCAGGGGGAGCTCTGTTGAGACTGAGTTGTGATTGGTTGGTTGATGTGCCACGCCCTGGTTGAGGCCTAGTTGGTAGGCGAGGTGTGGGTCTTGCTTAGTGTCAGGGGGCGAGTACGGTTCTGAGCCGGAGTCCGGTGGCGAATCTGGCAGGTGGCTAAATGACAAATTAAAAAAACATATACGGTAATGATAATTTCTAACACCAACTTTGACATTCGAAAAACAATTTGATATTAAAGATCTCATGTCAAATTATGGAATAGAATTAGCAGCAATAAGACCTAGTAAATATGAGAAAAAAATCATTGTAGATGAAAAGAGATTTAGATCATTGTTCTAACATGTACACCAGCGGGCAAAAAGATCAAACACTAGATAGGTGAAAATTTGAACAATATCTGACAAACATTTATAAGAAAGTTATTAATCTTTGTAACATTGTAAAAATTGGTAACACTATACAAATGGAGCCACATATGTGATGTCATGGTGATTTAAGGCAAGGGCTACTCTTCTATGTACTCCAATAAAAGTGGTTAAAATGTCCTTTTTTTTAAATTATACTTTAAATTATACTTTTCTTCCATGAGGACATTATAAAACAATATGCTGCCCATGCAATATTTTTTTTAACTTAAACTCCCTTACTCCCAGGGGAATGGGTACTTGGGAGAAAACCACAAATCCTTGATAATTACATGTAAGTACATTTCCTAAGATGGGGGAAAATGTTCCCTACTATTTGTCATAATTTACTTAACCAGTTGCCAATTTTAAATTTATTGTACATATCGTTAGGGATCTCAATTTACAGCTATAACTTTCTTATCCAATTTCTTTGATACTTTCACCACTATGGTTTACTTGTCCTTTTACTTTCTCAAACAACCTTTCATGACTAAGGTCATTGTGAAAGTCAATATATGTAAGAATGGTTGATTTTCCAATGATAGTGTAGCCCGTAGCCCCCCCCCCCCCCCCCACCAACTTTCTGAGGGTGTAATTGCTACACATGTACCTGATGGGAACAGAGAGTCCAGAGCCGAGAATATTTTCCTCATCCGCAAATCCAAGATTGTCAAAGTTCATCAAGCCACCTATCTGCTCCGGCTGCGATCTGTTGTTGAAGATCACCTTCTGGCCACCGACGCTACTGCCCCCTCCCCCAACCAGGGAGGGGGCCTTGAGCGACCCATCGTTGTTTAAATCCGACAGTAATCTGTATTTAAGAAATTGATGCTAAATCATCACCAAAGCAATCAAAAAGGAGGGCATTGGGCAGGGAATGAATATTTAGAATAACTAAGTAAAGATCCCTAATGGAGCGTTGTTGAAACATTGTGTAGCACCCGACTCAACCCAGGTGAGGTGAATGGGTACCCTGTAGGAAGAAATTCCTTGAATGCTTGAGCGCCTATAGGTAGCCGAGCTAAGGACGGGGTAATAATAATAGCTGAGCCCGCTCGCCCCCGCTGGAAGAATGGTTTTCATAAATGAATTACCCTGGGTGAATATACCATTATTATTATTATCATTCTTATTTGCTGTAAGAAACTTTGAATTGAAAAGGAAAGGAACCCAAACTAATTTTAAATCATCTTGCTCAAAATTTTTTCGTTAAGAAGTAGTGGTATTTCAAAAGGGGGAGAGTGGCATTATTTGCATGTGTGTGTGAGTGTGTGTTTTTAGAAGATGGCCCTGGGTCTTACAAAGAGTTGCAATTGATGCGATCAACCACAACTATATGAAAAGCCAGCAAACGTCAACATCTGAAAATGCAAATGTTTGTTCAAAACATTTTATAGATATGATGGTATTTATAGATTCATATTCTTTTTATTTTAACTCAGTGAGGTTTCCTTTGAATATTGTGTAGATCTGGATTTCCTGCAGAAAAAAAAATTGACAATGATGGATTTCCATACAGTTAAGATTTAATTCAGGATCAATCATAACTCTTTGTAAGACAGGGCCCTGATCTTTACTCACAAGCTTGCATCTGGTTCTGCTAGTAGATTTTCAAGATGATCGAAATCAATTCCTTGATCTGCATCACAAAAAGAATTGAGAAAACATAGAATTGTAAGAGACAAGACATATTTGTGATAACAAGGGCAATAAGGAAACAGGACAAAATTTGCAACACATACAGATTCTTAAAAAAATAGTCTGCCACTGGGCTTTTCATCCATTCAACTGGTATAATGTTCAACTGGATGTAGTTTAGGACTCTTGCACCTAATTCTGTACTCTAAAATCCCCAGAATACAGCATTTCAAATCTATAATTTCAATTCATGAATGCCTAAGATATATCAAATACATAGGGCCTTGACCCACCATCCATCAAGCATGAAAACATTTAATAATTAAATTCAAGTTGATCTAAATCCGCTGGGCATGGCATGACCGTGGCTACGTTCGGAGTTCTGACGGAGAAGAAAAGATGGAAATAACTTCCACCAAAACATGATCTAGAAGTCGAATATGTCTAGTGATCATCGTTTACCGTAAGTAACGGTGTATTAACCGCACCTTTTTCTCGGCGGGATAGAAGCAAAAGTCGGGGGTGCGGTTTATACACGGTGACGGGTCTGAGCCAGCCCGCCGTAACCCCTCCCGTACATGTACGATGTCTGCCAGATCACAACACATCGAGTGGCCGGGCGTAGCCGCCCAGGCAATGTCGTTTAGAGGGGTATGAGCCGAGGGTAATGGGAAGCAATTATTATGATCTTAATCAAATATTGTCCATAACAAACGCACCCACCTTCATGACACTAATTTTGACTTTATTCTTGATTCAAAGTAGTGAAGTTCCCTGGCTAATTTAAAAGAGACGCCAAGCATACTCGGTAATATTTTGTCACTGCTGAGCGAGAGTTGAGTGAGCTTAATTATTGCGTTGTAATGTGGTTGTAGCTAGTGCGACTTAAGCTGGCGCTATTCAAAGTCCCTTTTCGCGCCAGCTTGTTTTTTTCCTTCCTGTTTGCTTTTCATAAGATACCATGTAAACCACGCACGAGAGAGACGGCACGAAGCCGTAAAAAAACAACTGGAAAAAATGTCAATTTCTTTGTTTCTTGAACCTTCCTGTAATCCCGTATCCAAAATTCATGCTAAGACATCAAATTTCTGAAAGTGATTGTGAGATTGTGATGCAAAAAATGTGAATGTTTCTTCCTCCTACGCTGGGAAAGACACAGATCATAATTTGATAAGATGTACTGGCATGACTGGTACTGTATCGTAGTTTGCAATGTAATGGCAGTGCTGTGTGTGTACACTGTGACTGTGAGGTGAGTGAGTGTATAAGTTGCCAATATTGTCGGCCGGGGACCGTTCTTTCTTTCTAACATTTGTAGATGAATTGATCAAGAACAGCATATTTCCGCATACCGATAATCTCTTTGGATACTTTGAAATCTTAAAAACTTAGATTTTGTTTCTTCGTACATGTACCTCAAATATGCAAGTAAATGTGAGAATTTTTTTTTTTTTTTTTTTTTTTAGTCCAAAGTTGGGGGTGCGGTTAATACACGGGTGCGGTTAATACACCGTTACTTACGGTATAGGTACGAAATACGAATCATCGTTTATTTTAAATCGTAAATTTGTATTTATGGCGAGACTTACTTTTTTAGAATGCATTTTTCGTAATAACGCCTTGTGCACAAGCTACCACAGACTACGAGCCAGGCTAGCGCGGCGAATTTAAAATTGAATATTAATTTGCGAGAGGTCGTTCGAAACAAGCTGTTCAACGATCACATTTCGTGACAAAAATGATCGGGGAAGTTACGGGGGCTGAATCGGGTAGTTTTTCCATTTTGCGGTCCTGTTTTGGGATTAGGTTGGACACTTAAAATCTTCACTTTTTGGAAACCTTTGGAACTGGGAGTTGGTATGTTTGCTTTTAATGTGTTTTCTCTTTCATGTCATTGTAAGTATATCAATGTGGAGATGTTTAAATAAAAATTCAAAAATTCAAAAATGATATCCCTGTGATTTTTGTCATGTGAATTGGGAATCCTAATACTGACAGGCATCATGTGGAGAAACTTCACCCAGAAAAATATCTTCTTAAACTCTACAAATGCCTCCAGATTCACTATCTCAGTTAAAAAACCTTTATTCATCGTCCCATTCTCACTTCATACAATCAAAACAGTAACACTGGCACTGCACTGCACACATATCACACAGTCGGTGGCCGCCAACTCGTCTCACGTCACTTGCATTTTGAACCAACGTAACATGTAAATTTGTATTGTACACACAGCCACACGCATAAACACCCCCAATGCACGGCACGGAAACGCTTAAAAACTCACTAAAAATTTGCTGAATCGCTTCACTTTCTCCAAGAACATCCATGTAGGGTCTTCCTTCAGTTACTTTAAATCCGATTTCACTACCGTCATACTAAATGTCGTCGAAAAACACAGTTTTAGGTCGAAGTCTTCCATAACAGGCTTAGTTTATTGCACCTGAAACTTCACTGTATTGACGACCATCTTGCTTTTCTCATATCATCTGATCGGAAAAATTACCATATTTCTCATTTGCATAATTGATTGGTTCGATTCCAATTTTTGTTTAACTTTTAAGGAAGCCGAAAAATCTCTTGTATCATCTACTTTTAAAAGATGGTAAAATTTGTTTTAGACGCAAAAAATATTATTAAGTAAAATGTTTCTGGATGGACAGCAGAGAAATTAATTTATGCAAATGAGACACCTGTTGATCAGATCGATGACGTCATTATCAGTTGTAGGAATTTTCTTGGGGATAGCGCCAACTGGTGTCTCTGACAGATATTGATCTATTTATAGCACGATTTTCCTGGTAGTACGGTTGTCAGGAATTAAAAAAGAAATCCTACGAGTTTCAAACTTTGGTGTGGTAAAAAAAAAACTGTCTCTTGGTAAAATTGATTTAAATCACCCTTAGAGCCCTCCTTAAAGTAACTTACACTTTTTCATACCTTATAAAAAAATCGTATTTTTGTAACATTTGAATTATACGAAGCTTTTTCTTTGCATAGGTGGATCGAGGGGGCATGCAGGAGCACCCCCCCCCCCCCATTGGCGGTGAAAGCCCAAAAATTTTAGGGAGGGTCCACCTGAAATTTTGGGATGGACACAGGTAAAAAAAGAGGGTTATTAACCAAAATTGTAGAGGGGGACACCCAAAAAATTGACAAGCCCCCCCCCAAAAAAAAAAGTTCCGCCGCCTATGCCCCCCCCCACACCCTCCTTTACTGAAGTTGCAAGAAAGGGGGAAGAAGAAGAAGGTCCGAATGTAAATAATAATAATAAAAAAAAATCAGCCAGCTCTTCACGTTCATAGAATTAGCATCATATCATTTACGGCCAATTACAAACAAATTGAAAACTTTCCATACATGCTTCGAGCTCGCATTATTTGTTGATTAAGATATGTATAATCATGATCATTAATTCCATCTAACAATCCATGGGCCCTTTTTTCAGGTAGATAATTAGCTCGGACTCCTTGCTCGTATCAGAAGCCCACATTTTTAAATTGCACAAGTCCAAACATGCTCTTCACAATATTACAATTTTTAGTTGCTTGTGCTCTGCACTCCTTTCCTGCACTCGCAATGTCATTTTCAGATCAGTATAGTGTATCAAAAACTTTCAGCTCTTGCATCGCGCTCTACCTATCCCGTTCATGGTTACAAAAGTTGTAACAGGTTCCTTAAAGATAATTCTGAAATTATGTTGGAGCGCGAAGCGCGAGCTGAATGTTTTGAGTTCTGACATAAAAATCGCAATAATGCGAGTAAAGAGCACCTGCTGAAATTGTGATATTCTAAAAAAAAAAATAGTCCTAATCTCACTTTCGTAGGCCTGGTATGTATTTCAAATATCTTTCAGCTCGCGATTCGTGCTCAGATTATTTGTTTATATACTGATTATGATTGCAGAATATCCGATTGGACCAGCTGATAAAATAAATAAGGAAATCAACTCGCGCTTTGCGAACATAAGGCCACACGATAAACGTAATGCTGTTTGCAAAAATAAAGCTGAATCTTTAGTATTTGGAGCTATAGTCCCTGGGAGAAATGTGGATGCACGCCCTCCCCATGAAAGATCCGTGCTTGCTAAATATTATATATAGTGACTGTGAGATGGAATACCAATCGACTATATACCCCCCTCCCCTCCAATAAAAAAATGCATACGTATATTTGGCTTTATTTTATATTGACAAGATTATCAAGAAAAAAAATCATCGTATCACGGACAGTGAGGAAGGGGGGGGGTACAGGCTACACTATCAATAATAATTGAACCTTACACACTGACTTTCCAAATGGAATTATCCCTTAACTAGTAAAAATTTTCCGATCTCAGCATAGAGCTATATCTCTATGATCTCAGAGTACCCTAAATAAACATTTTGTTAATTTTCCCTACCCTATTAATTACTATTTGATGACTCACATATTTCATAAACATACCTTTCGGATTGATTTTGTCAATTTTTTATGTTTTGAAATCTAATGATATGAAAAGAAAATCCAAAAGAAATTTTCAGTTTTAAGTTCAATTTGGTCAATATCAAAGGAATGATCCTTTTTTCATGTATAGCTATGGTACTGCTTTATTTTTCGAACATTATATATATATCATTGATAATTCATTATGTTTAACTTATTGTATTCCAGCTATTTAATTAATAGACGTCATTGCTTTTATTATTATCGTTATTTTGTATTTCCCAACTTGAGTAGGCTGTTTTTTATACCTAATTTGGAAAGTAATATGATAATACTTTAAACTGTACATTTCCTTTCTTGTTTGTTGATACTCCATCATTTTGTAAAGTGCTTAGAATCACCATGTATTTATTGTTATTATTATTATTATTATCATTATTCATATAACCATTTAGTTTCATTCATTCTCCATGTTTATAGAAAAGGTTCAAATGCAAATTATCATTGAGCACAAAAGACAAGACAAAGAAACTTTCATTAAAATTCATTCCATTTCATTCATGTTTCATGAAAAAATTTCTTCCGCTTTATTTACTTTTCATGAAAGCGAGGCCTGAAATTAAAGAAAAGATCAGGAAACGATTTAAACACAACATCACCAAACAAAACGAAAAACAAACAAACGAAATAAACCTGTATGTTTTCTGGGCATGATTATACACATTACGTATAGGAAATATTCAATTTCTTTGTTATTTGTTCTAGGTCTATGTAATCTAATCAAATAACTATTCATATCATCATTATTCATTCATCTTTATCAAATCGAACCCTTTGTTTTCACTCACGAACTGCCCCACAACAAACATAACCTTTTCGGCTCGGTATTTTCCTCTGAAACCGCAGGGAAGTTACGCCCCCTTTTTCTTCATCATCTCACGCTGTCTCATAATAAAAGTCACATGACACACGACCGTGAGTTGACGAGTTATCAGGCTGTGCGTACTCGGTTAACCTCCTAACCGAGATTGCCTCGCACCAAGGAGTCAAGAGAGAAACATGGGAGGATTAGATTTGTTTCCACAAGGTGCTTTTAAAAGAAAATTCTGGTTAACCGAAGCGCGAGCGAAAATTTGAATTTCATATGAATGGCTCGAAATAATTATGTTATTGACTAATATTGCTCGAAGCTATAAGAGTGAATGAATGAGAAAATTTTCAAAATTCGAAGAGTACAAAAAGCACTTTGCACCCTGTGTAGGATTCTTATGACAGCATTTATACTATACATGTTTTCGGCTTTCAAAATGTCTTGGGGCCGGGGGCACATTATTTATGTGCCCCCCCGGTGCAGCTGCCACTGATCTCAATACATGCCTGTACGTTCAATCACCCCTCACCCATTCAAGTTTAATAAAATGAAATCTGGCTCGGAGAGGGGGTGGGGGAAAAAGCATGGCGAAGAAATTGGCTAAAAGTAGGCCTACTACGGTGGCGTTTTGCTTCGCTCTCTCGCATATTCTGTTGACCAATCGAAAGGCTTGGTAGAAGAGAAATTAGTACGCTTCTTACAGTCCTGTATCTCTCTTTCTTAATGGGAATGTGATTGGATATATTATGTGCAGATCGGAAATTGTGATATGAAGCAGGGGAATCCAGCCTTGGCCATAAAATGTTGTGTTGGGAAGGACAAAAATAAATTAAACAGAATGGTGAAAGTTTGAAAGAAATTGGACAAGCAATGAGAAAGTTATAGCTGCTTTAAAATTGAGATCACTAATACTATGTAGATTTCAAATTGGCAACTGGGTAAGTAAATTATGACAAGGGGCAAGGACAACTTTCCCATAGGCCATGTACTTTATTATCAGGGATTTGTGGTTTTCTCCTAAGTACCCATTCCCCTGGGGCAGTAATCTAAATATAACCCATGGTGTAGTATATTTTTTTATGTCCTCATGAAAGAAAAATATAATTTGAAATAAAACTTTTGGGGAAAATGACATTTTAGCCATAATATGTATTGGAGTACATGAAAGAGTAGTCCTTGCCTTACATCACTATGACATCCCATATGCGGCCAATTTGAAATCTCCATGGGTATAGTGATTACCAATATTTACAACTTTTAAAAATTCATATCTTTCTTTTTGTTTGTCCAATATTCTTCAAACTTTCACCTATCAACTTGTCTGATTTTTCTTTTCCTTATAAAAACAAGTTTTTATTTGGGTTTGATTCCCTTTAATCATTTGGGGTCTGACAAATAATGGATCCATATTCAACGGTTTTTTAGCAGAGAAGCACAGGTCTCATTTCAATTCATTTTATTTTATTTCACTTTATTTTATTTCATTTTATCTTATTTCATTTCATTTTATTACATTACATTATATTTCTTTTCATTTCTCATTTAATTTCTTATTTAATTTCATGTCATAAATAAATCTGAATGATTTCGTTTCATTTCTTTAATTTCATTATAAGGCTCACAAGATTTGATTTTTATAGAAATCCCATTTTTTTCATATATTTTTGTTTCATCCCATCAGTGACGGATCCAGAGGGGAGGGTGGGGGGGGGGGGAGGGTGCGGGCACAGCCGACCAATGCCCCCCTTTGAGAGCCATAATCAAAATTTGTAATGTAAATATACCGTTTTTACCCAAATGTGCCCCATTTTTTGGACCTTTTTTGCTTGTCAAATTTTCCGCGGACGAAATAACCTTCAATTTTACCTGAAAAACTTTTTTTTTGCTTGTCGAATTTTGTTGGAAAATCCTGGACCCGCCCCTGCTTCTGATCATTATTCTATGTTTTTAGTGAAAATAAAAGTGAACTTGACCTTTATTTTCTTTCATTGACTTCACTGGCGTACCAGATTGGGGGCTTGGAGTCCAAAATTTTCACGAACAATTAAAAAAATGATTTAAAAAAAAGAAAGGATTGGAACAAAATATCATTTTCTGAACATTTTCTCAAAAGCTGTCATTAAATCAATTTTTTGATTCGCTCAAAATATTGCGGTTCAATGATTTATAATTTCCCGGGTAAAGGATTTTTTTTAGATTGTTCTTAGGACCTGATGTTGCTATCATAAAATGATGAAAATGGCCCATAGCTAGCTGACGTATAAAATACAAGGTTTTGCATCTATTTATGTAATAAAAAATATTATTAAAAATTCCTGACTCATTAATTACATATAATTATTACTTTCAATTGTGATATTAATAAACACATGATACTAGAACTACCATTGACTTTCATCGTCCTCTCTTACTTTCATCTTTTTCAGTTTTCACAAATATCGGTTATTTTTCAAGGACCAGTCGCTTGGAATTATTTACCATCTATATATTGGGTAAAAATTTTACCATGCACCACGGGGGTAATTAAATATGTGTCCATTCAATTTGGGGCAGTATTTCCTTAATGCGGGAAGCATATTGTCCAGTAAGGTTAAAACATAAGCAGCAATTACTTTCGAATGGGCAAAATTTTCATCACACTTGATAAATAAAATGGCAAAAAGAAATGCCCGATGCTGGTTGGACAAAATTTATATAGCAGTACCCTCATGGAGCACTTTTACCAAATATTTTTTAGAGTGCAATTAAGAAGGTACAATTGTTTAATGTAATAATATATCAAGGGAAATCATTCTTGCTAATTATCATGTGTTATGATTTCATTTTCTTTAATTTGCTTTATTTAACTTCCCTCCCCAGTTTGTTATTGTTTTTGCATTACTTATACTGGTAGTATAACATTTTTTTTTCATAATAGGTCTATGTTGTATTTAAGATCGGCCATTTATCATCTCCATCTTCATACTAAAATATTGCATGAATTCATGTTTCGTATTTAAAAATATATGCCTATTCTGCTTTATAAATGTATTAATTAATTCAATTTGTATAAGTTTGTGATTGTCATTTTTTCAAGCAATCTGCTTTATGATGACAATCCTTCTCCTGCAAATTGTGAATATCATATAGCTAATCATTTTTGTCTGGAATTATCTTTTCAGTACTCTTTATTTACAATTCATGCCAAAAATACGAACATATTATGTTTATTATGTTATGAAAAATGTATTATACGAATGTTATGGATGCAGAAGAAAACAATAAATCAAAATCAAATTTATAAAGGGTCCTTTGACGATTAATGTGAAGTCATTAAGTGTGCAGAATGAGGGGGTGCAGAAAATAATGCCAATTTAAGTGTTGTTTTGCTCTACTGAAAAAAAAGGAGATGTTTTAACCTTCCCTTCCGTATGTTTTTTCTTAATATTTGAAAATAACATGTTTTTCCTTCGGTCTCAAGCTCACCAATCATTTAAAGGACAAGTCCACCCCAACAAAAACTTGATTTGAATAAAAAGAGAAAAATTCAACAAGCATAACATTGAAAATTTCATCAAAATCGGATGTAAAAAAGGAAAGGTTATAGCATTTTAAAGTTTCGCTTCATTTCACAAAACAGTTATATGCACATCTCGGTCGGTAGAGGAACTGATGACATCACTCACTCACTATTTCTTTTGTATTTTATTATATGAAAATATGATTTTTTTTTCTCGCCATTGCCATGCATGTGAAATGAAGTTTCATTCCTCCCTGAACACGTAGAATTCAATTATTTAACATTTTGTGCTTCATTGCAGGCAAGGAGGTCCTAATCGTCAAATTCGTAAAAATTAAAATACATGTATTGTATAATTCAAACAATAAAAAACAAAAGAAATAGTGATTGAGTGACATCATCGACTCTCTTATTTGGATGTAACTGGCTCGTTCATATAACTATTTTGTTAAAACTAGCGAAACTTTGAAATGTCATAACTTTCTTATTTTACATCCGATTTTGATGAAATTTTCAATATTGTGCTGGTCTGATTTTTCTCTATTGATTCAAATCAACATTTTTCTAAGGTGGACTTGACCTTTAAAAGTAATCAAAAACTCATTTCGCAGGGGCGGATCCAGCTTTCGCCAATACGGGGAGGGATTTTCAGCCATATTTTCCCCTATCGGCCGCTCGAAGTTGATTTTTGTTCGTTTCTTTGGAGGGGTAGTCCGAATAGTCATTTGTTAGCTTCAACATAATTTAAGCATTATTCAAATAGTGCAAGCGCGAGATATTTTTTGTGGAAATTTTATGCATTTTGTTCTCAAATAGTAATGTTTGTGATCCTGAACAAGATGTGTAAACAACTAAACAATATCCTGCGAGCTCGAGCAGTTGATCTGATCGAAAAGGAACCTGTTAAGGACTGCTTGCAGTTAGCCATGAAGACGTTACATATTTTCATTATTAGGCCTATATACTTCGAGTTTTTACATAAGACCGGGACATTCTAAAAAAAAATTATCATCATTTGAAAATGATGACTATCTTCCTATTCCTCTTTCTAATCGCAAGATAAAACTTATATTCTATTTTGATAAAATGACAATTTAATCATTAGATTAAGATCTTATATTATTAGCCTAAATAGAGCGCGAAATCTATCATGGCCTAAAAACTGGACATTTCAAGCTCTCGAATAGGATGCGTGAGATGATATTTTTAAACAACTTATGCAAGCGCAAATCGCGAGCCGAAATTTTTGATAAACTGTCATGAAATGGGGATTTTAAGTAGTTTGTTTATCTTGAGATATGACTCACCAATCAAAATGTAAGCGTGGAGTGCTATAGCTCATACTTTTTGAAAATCAGACCTGAACCAGACCAGACTAGGGATATTTTGAGAACTTCATGGAATACACGAACATGATAGGTAGGCCTATCCGACAAATCAAATTTTGCGACAGCACGCACAGGGAGCAGAAAATGTTAATATTCAGAAAATAAAACTGACGTTTTTACAGAGTACTTAAACAAAATTGCAAATCAAACAAAATGATAAAAGTTCAATTTCCGAGCTGAAATATGTTTTGTATATTGACTTCAAAATTTGATATTTTAAGCTCCATATTGAGCAAGATATGTAAATCACCTAACAGGCAATGCGAGCGCGAAGCGCGAGCGATTTTTACAAGTCTTAATTCCCCTCATCTTATTTTTTTTCACTCGTCTTCCCCCTCTTATATTTCCTCTTCCTTCCCCCTTCTTTTTTCTTTTCTCCCTTTTCTTCCTTTTTTTTGCTCCAACAATAGGTGTGAGTGCGTGTGTGTGTGTGTGGGGCCCCGGCCTGGATCCCGCCTGGATCCGCCTATGATTTCGAGAGATATGTAAAAGAGCGCAAGCAGTTACACTTTGTGCTTCGTGCTCACTTTCGGGGTACAGAAAAAAATTGTCTTGCCCACCCCAGCCTGCCAAATATTTCTCTACCCCTCAATTTTCCCCCTATTTGAGAGCTGTGCTATCACTAGGGCTTTGATTGCATAACTGCTTAAAGGGGAAGTTCACCCTGGCAAAAAGTTTATTGTAAAAATAGCAGAAAAAATAATAAAAAATATTGACGAAGGTTTGAGAAAAATTCATCAAATAATTAAAAAGTTATTAGAATTTCAATTATTTGATTTGTGACGTCATATGCGAGCAGCATTCCTACATAGCGAATGGTAAAAAATCAATGAAATGTCATTTTCTCAGAAAATTGAAAATGGTGTTTACTGTACCTTTTGTATATCAATAGACAAATCATTTCACACCCGATCATGAATAGAAAACAAAATTAAGTCATCAGCAACCATATAAAATTTGAAATTCATGCATTTTATATTACATAACACATGGGGCAGCTGCTCGTTTATGACGTCACAAATCCAAAACTTTGAACTCTAATAACTTTCTTATTCTTTAACGGATTTTCCTCAAACCTTCACCAATATTTTTTACTATTTTTTCGGCTATTTTTACAACAAAGTTTTCTTCAGGGTGAACTTCCCCTTTAATGGTACGTAGCCTATTCCGGCTTCGAAATGAGTCGTTTCTTAGAAATAATCTTCCTATTGAAAAAAAATTGTCACTGTCAAATCAACTCGGTAAGCAGCTTTGTCTTTTTGCGATTAAGTGGAATACTTTATGCCATTAAAAAAACAATTAAGTGCCCCGTCTTTGCATGGGTTTTTGGAATTTGGAAATGCTTAAAAAAAAACCGGGATAAAATCATGTCAAGGATATTTAAAAAATCAGAGAAATATGTAATTAACTTATTTTTGACTCACATCCAGATGAGATTTTATATGTTAATGTTTCTGTCTCCCTCCTGCTTATGCTTTAAAAAAATCCCCCTTTTTTGAAAAAAAAAATCTTTCTCGACAACAGGGTTTACACAAAATGCCTACAATCTCGATTTTCGGCAGTGGTTAATAGTTTCGCTGCTCCCGACGTTGCAGAAGAATACATGAAATATTCACTGTGTAACAAAATAGGATAAGGTCATCCTTCGCTCCGCCCTTCGGGTAATGGCGGCCATCTCGCGATATTTGTGTACCTGATGAGCCTGGAATTGTTCGGGATTAAAGCATTGTCTATTGATTAATTTGGAGGTCACGGTGATCGTAGCATTCTTAACATTGTGAGTATTCATTTTCCGGAGCTTTGTAGCGATGGTGTTTTTTAGAAGTAGTTTAAAAACCGAGAGATTTGAGCCCTGTATCGGACTTCCGTACACGTTACCTGTACGAAATCTCATTGAAATGAATGACACCTGCATGCATGCACAGGGGTTGCGCCGTTCTCTCTGTTCGTCGCAGCGCAGAGTCAGTGCCACACAGCCACAGGCCTGGCGGGGCCGGGCCGAGTGTCCGCCGCCATCGCCACTGCACTGCCCGGTCAAGGCTTCGGCGCACTACAGAGAGGGAGAGAGAGTAGCTTGACTGAAGCCGTTTGGAGAGTAAACTTATGTGCTTAGACAGATAGATTGATTCTAGATTACTATCCAGCAGGCATTATTTCTCAGTTACTGAGCCTCAGACCATGTGGAGACCGAGTCAGTGCCAGTGCCAATCAATGTCATTAATATTAATAGATAAAAATCATGATTCATTATTTAATGACAATTCTCCCCGGGGGGGCCACTTACATTGACGAGTGGATACCATGCGCGACCAAAAAAACACGTAAAAAGGATGTCCTTTTCATGATAGGGCACGTTACGTACGTAACGTGATAAGGGTGTCAAAAACTAGTCTTGAGGACGCAATGATGATGATTTTTTTAGATATGTCTTACATTCTTTCATCATTGACGTCTTGACACTCTCTCCATAACGCCTTCAGCGAACGACCAAAACAAAGATGGATTTCCCCCCAAAATCCATCTTTTTAAACCGAACTAACTAGAAATTTGTTAATTTTATTAATTCTTACACCTTCCTACGCCTAATGCGTAGGAAGGTTTTAAATACTACTTTAAAAAATGTAAAAAAATGAAGATTTCTTACCTAACTGATGCCGCGTAGACCTCTCGTTCCACATGTAAACAACGGAAATACAATAGCGTCGACCCTTGAACCGCTTATGTATGACGTACTTCCGGAAAGCAATGCCGTCTTAACGAACAATTTAGAGATAAAAAATCTTATTTAACAAATATTAAAATTTATTTTGTGATCATAAATATTTCATATCAATATATATAAATTATTTATGATCACAAAATAATTTTAATATTTGTTAAATAAGATTTTTTATCTCTAAATTGTTCGTTAAGACGGCATTGCTTTCCGGAAGTACGTCATACATAAGCGGTTCAAGGGTCGACGCTATTGTATTTCCGTTGTTTACATGTGGAACGAGAGGTCTACGCGGCATCAGTTAGGTAAGAATTCTTCATTTTTTTACATTTTTTAAAGTAGTATTTAAAACCTTCCTACGCATTAGGCGTAGGAAGGTGTAAGAATTAATAAAATTAACAAATTTCTAGTTAGTTCGGTTTAAAAAGATGGATTTTGGGGGGAAATCCATCTTTGTTTTGGTCGTTCGCTGAAGGCGTTATGGAGAGAGTGTCAAGACGTCAATGATGAAAGAATGTAAGACATATCTAAAAAAATCATCATCATTGCGTCCTCAAGACTAGTCAAAAACACAAAAATAATGAAAAAAGGGTATCTATTTCGCTAGGAAAATTACGTGTTTAGGGTCGAATTTGCGGGGATGATAAAACAAAATTAAAATGTTTTATAAAGGATGTCCTTTTTGCCCCAACACTACGTGTTTAGAGTCCTATTTGCGCGAGGTGTAGAAGTGGGGTCGCACTAAACCAAATAAGGTAAAGCCGATCGACGACCGAAGGACCCGTAACAATAAAACATTCCTGTACTTGTTTAGGGGTTCATTTCAGGGAATATTTGACAAGAGTATCGTTTTGTTTCCAATACTTGTTAAGGGTAGGGTTTCACACGCCAATACTTGTTAAGGGGTGCATTTTCAGAATATGGAAATTACGTGTTTAGGGTGCTTTTCGAGACCCCATGGTCGCGCATGGTATCCACTCGTGAATGGAAGTGGCCCCCCCCGGGCAATTCTCAATCTTTGGCTTAGTTAAACGTTAAACCCAGAGAGCTCAGGCTTGCGAAGCGGGCCATAGCCCAGGTCAGAGTCACGGGACTTGAGTAGATTGGGGTCTCAAGACTCAATAACTTACTAAAAAAAAATGTGAAAACAGAAATTATGCATTTAGTACCGGTACGGTACAAGCCTTGAAATAAGCACCTGTGAGCCGGGGGCATTTTTTTTTTTAAATTGCCCCCGGCTCACGGGCTTTTTACAGGAACCGGGGGCAATTTTCTGGAACCAGGGGCAATTTAAAAAAATATATATATAACAGTGAACCACACCGCAAATTTGTTTATAGTAAGCGCAGCTCCTGCAATTTTTTAATTAGTAAATGAATAGCATATGCTAAGTATTAGGCTTATTCAAACATTTAAGAAATCAGATTTAAATGTTTAAGTGTTTTGACATGCACCCTCACTCCACATCCCCATTACAACCACACACACATGGGCTTATTTATTTTTCGTCTTTAATGAACCATGATCAATGAACCCCCCCCAAAAAAAAATCTAAATAAATGAATAAAATAAAAATTAAAAAAAGAGAGAGAGATGGAGAAAGAGAGAATTCAGATCAAATAATAAATTTAGAAAAAAAAATAATTTCAAGGTTTTTTTATGGTTTGAATCATGGGAGTGGGTGAGTGTTTGTGTGTGATTGTGGCTGTGAGGTGCACTTGGATTGCATATGAATTATGTTAAAGAAATTAAGAAACGAAATCAATAAATAACTCAGTCTATTCAAATTCCAGCACATAGCCACAGGCTATGTACATGTATTGTAGGTTCACGTACCTTAAGTTTTTCACAAGTTATTTGAAAACGCAGATCTCCACAGAAAATGCCTTTCATTCTGGGAGAGTCTGAATTCGGTGAAAATGTATTCATTAATAACTTAAATATTCATCACAATGAAGAAATCATAAAGTTTTTTGACAGTTTTCAAAAATTAACATGAAATCTAAACTCTATCTCAAACGGAAAATCACCATCACTTAGGCCATTACTGATAGAATTCTCACCCAGAGCTCTGGCAGACATGAGCTCAAAACTGGCTTGCTAACACCACACTCAAGTGCAAGCGGCGTCCTCCTATTTTTTGTTTTTAGATGGAGCCTTGTTAGATTATTTATTGTCTGATATTTACCCGTCTCCAGGAAAGAAATTAAAAAGCTACAATTCACAACTATAAGCTAAGTTATTTTGGATTATTAAGGCTCCGTTTTGACAAGCAAGGTCGGCGACTGTGAGGGTAAAAGACTTGCACATCGTATGTGCTGTGAACAGGGATTTATCTCCTGTGCAATTCAAATTACTATATCACAGAATTGTGATATCCCGACTGGAAATGTGTGCATTAGAAATTGCACATGGTGAAGTATAGAAAAACCGCTACCGGATCGAAGAACGCGCGCACATGTATTACAGGAAAAAAAAGACGGACGTAGCTCACTTTTTATGGTACAGAAAAAAAGACGCACTTGGCAATTTAAAACTGTGTTTATTGTAAATTGAAAGTTTATTTGATTTTGGCTTTACAGATTTTTTATTTAAATTACATGTATGATATGGCTTCACTGCTCACTCACAGCGGGCGCAATTACCTGGAAAATATTTGCGCCCGGTCGTCAAAATTTTGATGATTTTGGGGCTTCATGGGCGCAATTGATGGCGTTATGAGCGCGAATTTGCGCTCAGCGCCCACTTATTTCAAGGCTTGGTACGGTACCATGATTATATGTACACACTGCCATCGGTGAATGGGGATTATAGTAAAATGTCAGAAATTGTTAAATAAATCCCCAGAAACTACGGTTATTCCAGTCTAGATGAATCCATGACATGGCATGGTGCTAATGCAGTTTTACATCGGCCGACTTGGAGAGAATATCCCCACCAGCAATTGTTCATAAATGTTATTGCAAGTCTCTCAATCACATTTCAAGGTAAATGTGCCCACCGCTTTTCCGATAATAGCAATTAGGATCGGCTGTATTTTGACTTCGATCTCAACACCATCGTTTGAATTGTCATTTTCATTGTCATTTTCAATTGTCACTTCGCTTGGCAAAGCTCCGCTTTGCAACGTAATTTTGATATGGATGGACTGAAGTAAGTCTAAATTAGATCGGCCTGCGGCAGCTCACCCATTTTTTCAGTCAATATCAAAATAATGGCGAATCCTAGCAAAGCGATATCTGACTGTGAATTCAAATAATGATGCCAGGATGAAAGCCGAAATACAGCCGTTCCCGATCATGATATTCGGAAAAGCTGTGGGCATACATGTATCGTCCTTGATCTGCCATCTTTTACAAGACTGTACGAAGTTATAAAAAGTAGATGCTGGACGAAAGGGCATTGAGATCACAGAATTTATTTTCAACAAAATTCCTGTAAGGATTTTTCCTGATTCCTTGGCGTTATGGTACATTTACAAGCACTTGTAATCAAAGTAAAATTGGGAGCAAAGAATTTGAAACACGGGTTAAGGTTCGAGAAGTGGTTGCCTACTGTACATGTACATCTTTTGGATGATCAAAAATAAAGTTCAGTCCCAGATCAGTTTGTATCATTCATAAAGGTATTTGTGGTGCAACCCTGCCATAAAAAGTAGAAAATAAAAAAAATCAAAATCAAATGGATTGACCACTGATGGTTGATATTCAAAGTTAAATGCTGCGTACATCTAGTGCTGGTACATTGAAATAAACTTATCTTTGTGAAATCATTTAATTTCTATTAGCTGAAAACCGATAATTCCGATGATCACTAACACAAAAAGGCATATGTGGGACAGTGTATTGATATTTTTTTGTAAAATATTTGACATTATGTACATTGTAATTCTGTTCTTGTTTTAATCATTTCTCAGCAATTACACATTTTACGTCTACGTACAAACACTAGGGTGGTCATTTTATTGGAATCTGTTTGAACTCATTTTGAGATTGTTACCACAACTGGGGGCCGTTTCATAAAGCTGTTCGTAAGTTAAGAGCGACTTTAAGAACAACTGGTGATCCTTATTTACGCGCTAAACCATCGCATGTGGCGTATACCATTTAACTAAAGAAAGGATCACCAATCGTTCTTAAAGTCGATCTTATCTTACGAACAGCTTTATGAAACACCCACCCGGTATTTGTCTCTGACTTACCATTCTGTCCACATTTTTCTTGCTTTGTAGGGTTGTTCATCAGAAGAGAAGCATCCATTGATCAAGGCCAAGTATTAAAAACAACTTCTATTTGAACATAAAGAAAGAAGGGTCTAGAAGACAGCCATGCCTGCAGTGAAAGGGGAGGGGATGCGCGGCCTTGCCGTTTTCATCTCGGATATCAGGAATTGTAAGTTTCTTTCTTTTGTATAATTACCAGTGTCCCATTGGGAAATTAACAAAGATGCACACTTTTTATTGCGTCTTTGTTGGTTGATAAAGACGCTACATGTAGTTGTTTGAAATAAGCTGGATTATTGGTTGTTTTCTGATGCATTTTGTAGGGATGGGGAGTTCTGTCCCTTGATGGTGCGTAGCAGGGGAAAAATACATGAGGGCTGGGGGCGATTTATCCCCCAAAAGGCTCACAAGAGCCCTTGAAACTAAGAATAGGATCCCTGGAAATACCCATTCATTTCAATGTTAAAAGCTAATAATGTTGCAGTTTTAGGCAGTAAGTTGTGAAAAATACCCCCACCCCCCCCCCGGACTGGTTTGCAGACTGTAATAACCTTAAACTGTTGGAGCTTGTCTGCTGGTGGAGTATTGCATGAAGCAATTATTCCCAGAATGCTTTGCTAAGTCAACATTGTTACATTTATGGTTTGATGTTTGAACTGAACTACTGATTCAGATAAGAAAAGAAGATAGGGGGAAAGAGTTCTGCACTTTTAGCACTGCTTTTGATTTGGATGGTAAGGTTTGTCACTATGTTTTAAAGTTAGTCCTGGGCCCCATCTTACAAAAAGTTGTGATTGATCCGATCAATCGCAACTATGGACGGCCAGCAAGGTCAGCATGTATTATGCATGTTTGTTCACAATATTTTCTAGCTATGATGTATATTTATGCATTGTTTTCTTTAAAAAAGTTCACTGAGCTTTTTTGCTTTCAAATTACATTGTGCAAATTTCCTGTGGAAAATTTATGACACTGATGGATTTTCATAGTTATGATTGATTGGATCAATTGTATCTCGGGGTCAGTCTTACAAAGAATTGTGATTGATCCAATCAATTGCACTATGGAAAGCCAGCAAAGTCAACATACCGTAAGTAACGGTGTATTAACCGCACCTTTTTCTCGGCGGGGTAGAAGCAAAAGTCGGGGGTGCGGTTTATACACGGTGACGGGTCTGAGCCAGCCCGCCGTAACCCCTCCCGTACATGTACGATGTCTGCCAGTTCACAACACATCGAGTGGCCGGGCGTAGCCGCCCAGGCAATGTCGTTTAGAGGGGTATGAGCCGCGGGTAATGGGAAGCGATTATTGCAATATTAATTAAATGTTGTCCATAACAAACGCACCCACCTTCATGACACTAATTTTGACTTTATTCTCGATTCAAAGTAGTGAAGTTCCCTGACTAATTTAAAAGAGACGCCAAGCATACTCGGTAATATTTTGTCACCGCTGAGCGAGAGTTGAGTGAGCTTAGAGATTGCGTTGTAATGTGTTTACAGTGCGACTTAAGCTGGCGCTATTCAAAGTCCCGTTTCGCGCCAGCTTGTTTTTTTTCTTTCCTGTTTGCTTTTCATAAGATACCATGTAAACCACGCACGAGAGAGACGGCACGAAGCCGTAAAAAACAACTGGAAAAAATGCCAATTTCTTTGTTTCTTGAACCTTCCTATAATCCCGTATCCAAAATTCATGCTAAGACATCAAATTTCTGAAAGTGATTGTGAGATTGTAATGCAAGAAATGTGAATGTTTCTTCCTCCTACGCTGGGAAAGACACAGATCATAATTTGATAAGATGTACTGGCATGACTTGTACTGTATCGTAGTTTGCAATGTTATGGCAGTGCTGTGTGTGTACACTGTGACTGTGAGGTGAGCGAGTGTGTAAGTTGCCAATATTGGCGGGACCGTTCTTTCTTTCTAACATTTGTAGATGAATTGATCAAGAACAGCATATTTCTGCATACCGGTAATCTCTTTGGATACTTTGAAATCTTTTTTTTTTTTTTTTTTTTTTTTTTTAGTCCAAAGTTGGGGGTGCGGTTAATACACGGATGCGGTTAATACACCGTTACTTACGGTATACAATGCATGTTTATTTAAAAAAAATCTAGATATGAATGTATATCCATAATCTTGACAATTTGGAGTGATCTCCTTTGTTTACAAAGGACATTTTGCAAATTTCATTTAGAAAAAATTATGACACTGATGGATTTCCATAGAGTTACGATTGATTGGATCAGTTGTAAATCTTTGTGAGACGGGGCCCTGAAAAGGCCTGTTCGTTATCTTTCTGATTCTTAGTTCTTGCATGTGAATGAATTCTTGAAGTATAGAGCACATACGCTTTGCTCTTTGTCAGGGGTGAAGATTGAGCTCAAATGGTTGGTAGTTAACGCAAACCTTACTATCTAATTTTTACACTATTCAAACCTTTGTGTAATCACCCAAGGTAGACAATCAAAAGTTGTCTTTAAATGGACAGATTCTTAGAATACATGATTCAATGGGGGAAAATTACAACGTATTGAAAAAGGGAAAACGAAAATTATGATCTTTTGAGTTTTGAGACATACCATGGTTGCTGCTTTTAATGTATTACAATGTACAGTATTTACTTTTGGTTAATTTTTATCAAAAAATAAAAGGAAAATTAAGACTATAATGGATTGAAATATCTATATTTTTCCAAAATGAAAAGAAGCATACAGCATGTACCTGTCCATGAAGATGAAATAAAAAAGGAGCATGCAAGATATGTACTGCAATGAGATGCTTTTTTTATGGACTTAAAAATGTATTAAGAGTTGTAGTATCACCAATTCAACCTGTAGTTTGATTGCATATCTTGACTTTTATAATGATATGAAATGAATCCATGGATATATATATACATGTACATGTACATGTAGTAAACAATCTTTACATTTTCCCTCATCTTTTCTGTAAAGGTAAAAGCAAGGAAGCGGAAATCAAGAGGATTAACAAAGAGCTTGCGAACATCCGATCAAAATTCAAAGGTAAGTGCGGAAGCTTGTGTGACGAAAATTGTACAGTGCTCTGCGGGTGTTGGGGGGGGGGGGTGTGTTTGAGTGTTGTAGAGAGTAACAGTACAGGACATCTCCCCTTGTGAACCCGTCCCCCCTTCCCCGATTCCCACATGAATATTTGGTAAATTGCCAAGTGGTAGGTAGACACTCTTTGGATGTATACAAGTTTTCTGAAATGAAACAACTACAAGATGTTACCAGGGAGGTGTAGAGGGGAGCTGTACGAAAGAGAAGGCGGAGGATGGCGGTAAGTTAGATAGTGAGAATAAGAGAGAAGAGACGGAGATGGCATCCAAGGGGGAGGGACATTAGTCTGCGGGCACAGACCCTGATTGAAACTTTGATCAGCAAGTGTGTCTCCATGCAAAGACTAGCACATACCAAACTTGCTGTTTCAATCCTGAGCGAGAAGGCCTTCAGTACACAAGGCACGAGTAGGCTGCAATTCAGTCCCTTTACTTGAGTGAAAGGTTTGCACAGCAGACGTGGGGGGGGGGGACTGAGGTAAAGGAAAGGGTGGAGAGAAAAAGAGAGGAGGATGGCAATCAATGGGGGAAGAGGAGGGAGGGGGGGTACCATGATACATGGAAGAGAGGTAGAGGGGTACAAAAGGAAAAAAGGAACAGTTCCTGCAAATTGAATTTTATAAAAGAAGAAAAGCAAGAAAAGGGAGGACAAAGTATTACAGTCAAAATTTATTGACAAATTCTGGAATTAAACAAAGAATTTCATTACATGTGTAATTGCAGAATGTGTCTTCTTGACAATACTGTCATGAAAACATTCTTCCTTTAATAGCCTATATGGTTGCTCAGATTAGTATGGATATAATTTGTTCATGCAAGGCCAGACAGGCATCCAAATGCGGGAGAGATTTGTCAGTTTCTCATGTACAAGCATGATTGAAAGTGGGGCAAGGGACATCTCATGCATACGTAACATGATTATTTCACCTTCCCTGTCAAATACAATGCTGTTGTGACGCTGACAGATTGCTATAGAAACAAAAAGATGTGATATTTTGTTATTTTGATGGTGGATGTGTGTGCTTTACATGAATCTTTATACTTGCATACAGATCGATCTATTTTTTCTTTTCCTAGATATTTTTTGACATTTTGTTCCTTTATAGAAATATCCTTTGTAAGGAAAATTTCTGTAATTGTTCAAAGTTGAAATGAGTAGTCTTCAGTAATTTGCTGGTTCTGTTCTGTGGCATATTGGAATATTTTACAGTCATTCTTGTTCATTTTGTCTGGGCCGGGTACACAATGTTTAACAATTGATCATAGTGCTTACTTTTACAATTAATCATACACAATAATCAATGCAATCAATCGTAGAAATCAGCGTAATGATCAATCACTAAGCTTTGTGTTACAGGGCCCTTGGCACACTGAGCATTTCAGTCACGTGGCGCAGTGACGGCTGATAGAGATTGAGAGGGATGTATATTGACACTCCCCTCCAAAATGGCAGACTTTAAAAACTCTTCCAATATTTACATCTTTCTTTATTGACTGGGAAGAAACATACATGTACATGTAGTGACTGGAGCACGGAGAACCAGGGAGGAGTTTTAAAAGCTATACTCCATTCGTCGTTCAGGCAACGCTTGTTTTCAAAATGCCAAACATATACAGTTTACAGGGGTGTGAGTGTTCAGATTTTTATCTGATTTCAGATTTTTTCAATTTGTTTTGATTTTCAGCTTAATACTGATCAGCTTATGGGTTTTCCTCTGTACAAAAAGCATGGGAGCTCTTTCTATTTCAGACTTTTTCAACACTCTTCAGCTTTTTTTGAGATCTTTTTATTTGTGACCACTCACACCCCTGAGTTTAGTAAAAGCAAATCTGTCAACTGAAAATGTGATAATTTGTGAATGAAATAGTAAGGATTTGATATGCTCTGTCATTGAAGAATAGAAGAGTCAAAGAGATTGAAATTTATTTGTTTACAATTTCTGACAACTTGGAGAGCAGTATAAATGTTAAACATATGAGCAGGTTTGATATTGAATTGTCTGATAAATTTTACGATTTACCAACGTTTTATTTTTAGTATGCTGAGCACCTGGCAAGAAAGCAGAAGGTTCCATATTTCAAGTCTTTGGTACATGAGTACCATACTCTGACTACCTTCCTGTTCATGTAACACTGAGCCACCATATTGTCATGTTTACTAGTATTATCATCACCACCACCACCATCATGATCACCACCACCACCACCACCATCATCATCATCAACTTCATCATCACCACCACCACCACCATCATCTTCATCAACTTCATCATCACCACCACCACCACCACCATCATCATCATCATCACTATCAGCACCATCAACATCATCACTATCACCACCATCAACATCATCATCACTATCACCACCATCATTATCATCATCGTCATCATCACCTCCGTCATCATCATCACCACCATCATTATCATTATCATCATCATCATCATCATCACCACCATCATCATCATCATCGTCATCATCATCATCAACAATTCATCATCATCATCAATTCTTCATCATCATCATCACTAATAATAACCATCATCACACCAGGCATCACCATCATTACCACTGTCATTTTCATCATCCTCCTCATCGCCACCACCATCACCATTTACAATCACACCATGATTTACACTACAAATGAAACAGCTCACTTTATAGATAATCTAAACATAAACATTATGAGTGTTGATAGTTAATACTTTATATTTGATGTACATCTACAGTGTACATACATGTAATACACTTGGCTTTTGACACAGGTTTTTTTAGTGAGAATTACAACATTTGGAAGTGAAGACTTGAACAAGACATTAATATTTCCTGTGGAATGCTTCATGAAGCATCTTGTGTCAGTGATTTTCACTGACTATTAACTGATTTGCTTTGAGCCAATCAGATTGCAAGGAAAGGCAGTAGCTTATAACAATAGTCGGTGAAAATCACTAAATAATCGTTTCATAAAATGTGCACATGACGGGAGCCAGGGGACATTAACTTTGCCATGAAAAATGAGTTGACACCAATCAGGCTCCAGTGGGCAATATCCTATACGAAAATAAGACACTGTATCCTGTTATCCTAACTACTAGTGAGGAGTGAAGGGGAAAGTGACAGAGAGAGAAAGAAGGAAGGAAGGAAGGAAGGAAGAAAGAAAGGAAGAAAGAAAGAAAGGATGGTACTGTAGGGGGCGGTGAGAGAGAAAGATATAAAGAAAGAGAAAGAAAAAGGAAACAGAAAAGACTATAAAGAAGAAAGAAAGAAAAGGAAAAGAAGATAATTGTATAGATATTCTATGCTATGTGCTGTAGTTGAATCAGCACTTGTACATATACATGTACATGTAATTATTGAGAAGAGTGAGCATTTTCCAATTATTTCATGACCACGTTTCAACAGAAATTAACCTGAATGTTGCCAATTTGAGAAATCGGAAATGATTTTGTCTTGAAGTTAAAAAGCAAGATTCTGCTGCGGGACATGCGAAAGGAAATGAGTAGGATGCAATGATTAAAAAATGTGTCTCTCTTGGGGAAAGGGATCGTGTCAGCGTCACCGCAGTACCGCTGTCACATGGGACTCGGCTCGGCCATTGATCTACCGAGAGCGATGGGAGAGAGTGCTTCAGAGCTTGGCAAGAGTTTTCTTAATTTCAGGACCTCAGCTGCTCTTTAAAGGAAATGGCGTAAAGATCGCTGGCTGACTTGTGATGCGTTTTTACTGTTGTTGAATGTCTATGAGTGCAGTGTATAAAATGCATAATGTACAAAATGTACTGATGTGTGTTCAGACTTTTAAGCATACACCCTGTACATTTCAGTTAAAGCAAATATGTAAAGCACTTGTCCCTTTTTCATGTGTTTCTATTAAAAGAAATGTGCATTAAACTATTTTCAGATCATTATACTAAAACCCACACCACATGATGCCTCAATCAGATCTTCTTCATAGATCTACATTCATTACTTTAACTTTACCTATGAAATCATAAAGGGGAAAGAGTTGTTACTCCAGCCCTGTGGAACTTCCTATGTGATTGAAGAATCCAATTTCTGTTGAAATTCAGAGTAGCCTACAGTATGTAAAGTACACATGAATGAAATGTCTTTTGTTCTTATCTTTGAATCAAGTTTAATGTAAAAGTAGGTCTACATTTTGACCTTGGCTTTAATTTTTCTCAAATACCTTTGGAGGTTTACTACCAAAATGAGGGGGGGGGGGGTGAAATCCTGACAAAAAGTATGTGTCTGATGCAATCTTCTCCTAGTTCAATCCAGAAAATGCCTTCTCTATTTGTGGCTTTGCCTAGGAGATCTGCATGTATAGAGAGACACGGTTTAAGAAAACCAGATGAAAATTCTTTGCACACATTGGTGCTAGAAAACAGCAATTACTCTGACAAAAACAATCCATTTTCTCTGCTTCCTCGCAATCACGCTTGTTATAACTCCGTTTTCATCCTCGAGGGATGTCAGCTTGAATTTAAGGAATATCCTCAGCTGCTTATCAAGTAAATGTCACCCAGAGTTAGCAGGGCCGGTAACACAAAGGTTAGCGATCAATCATACAGTACATGTAGGCCTGATTTTTTACAATTGATTGCATACAATAATCATCGAAATAAATCATTGAAATTTGCTCCTTGATCAATCGTTATTGCTTTATGTTACCGGCCCCAGGCACGTTTTCCCTTTACATGTAGTTTGCAGACGGATTTGCCTCCAATTCGATGTATGGAAGATTTGTTTTGGATGTCCATCGTAATCCCGGTATGGGAAGATAATCTGGCCTGGGCAGTGCGTAGACATTTTTAATTTCATTTTTTGACATGCATTGTTGCTATAGTGTACATGGAAGGAGATACTAAAGTCTGCTTGTCTTTGTTTAGTTTAGGGGCAATACTAAGAGCTTAATCTATGATGTACACCAGTCTGTCGTACATACTGTAGCTCTTGAAATATTTTAGCTCAGTAATTTATGTTATTAGTTACATGTACATTTAGATCTAAAAAAAAGTAATGAAACTACATGTACATGTATAATAATAATCCAATTTTATTGCACTTATTTATGTAGAACAAAGATAGATTTAAGCTTTAAGATGTCCATGTACCCTTCATTTATTTGTTTTAAGAGTGCAAGAAGCCTTGGACATGACTCTGACAGCCTCTCAGAGGCCAAGATACATGTAAGAGAGAAAATTCAGGTCATGCGCTCAGACCTGACAACTTCCTCAAGACCCACTCACCTCAATTATTGCTTCAGGAAAAAAGGGGATTCGGTGCAGCAGGATGAAGTACATGTAATGGGGGGAAAAATGGAGTACATTTCTTTATGAAAGGTGATGAAAAAATTTTTTTTCCGATATTTTTTTTAGGTTATGGATGGTGGTGACGATAGTGAATGATGACCTTGATTGTGATGGGGAGGAGGAGAGGGTGGTGGTGATGACGATGATGATGATGGTGATGATGGTGATTATGATGATGATGGTGATGATGATGGTGATGATGGTGATTATGATGATGATGAAGATGATGATGATGATGATGGTGATGGTGATGGTGATGATGATGGTGATTATGATGGTGTAGATGATGATAGTGATGACAAATAACTGATAAGTGATGATGATGAAGATGATGATGATGATGGTGATGATGATGATGATGGTGATGATGATGGTGATGATGATGGGGAATATGATGATGGTGATGATGACCGATGGTGATGATGGTGATGATGATGGTGTAGATGATGATGATGATGATGGTGTAGATGATGATGGTGATGATGACAAATAACTGATAAGTGATGATGAAGATGATGATGACTATGAGGAGGATGGAAATGATGATTATGATAATGATAGTGGTGATGAAGATGATTGTGGTGGTAGTAATGAGGATGATGAAGATGTTTTATGCTATGAAAAATAAAGCGCAAGAATAATAAGAAGAAGAACGAAAGAAAGAAAGAAGAAGGAAGAAGAAGAAGAAGAAGAAGGAGAAGGAGGAGAAGAAATAATACCAACAATAGAAAGCAAAATTTTGAGAAATCAAAGAAAAGGAGAGGAAGAAGAAAAGGCAAATATCAATGAAGAGAATCATCAAATTTATCTAAAATCATTTTTTTGATAATCTGCAGTATGTACTGTACGTGGCAGTCTCTGGCTCTTTGCAGGATTGCAGCCCCCTCCCACCCTTTCGAAAGAATAATTTCCTATAATGTCAGCTAGGATTACACTGTCTACCGTGTAACTGACATTTTCATACTCTCGTGTAATCCCCTGAAAAACATAAAATGGCACTATAAAAGTAATGGATTTCAACTTTAGATGCATGATACCACTGAACATGAATACGTTATATTGTTGAAATTTGGCCGTAATGAATCAAAATTGGCAATTTCTATTTGCTGTTAGAATGAGCAGTATGCCTTTTTGTAATCATTTTGATGACATGGTTTTAGGGTATATTTCTTTTCATTTCCTGAAGGCAATCATTGTTGGAATGTGGGACAATTTTCTCTTCATTTCCAGTAAAATATATTTCTAGTTTTTTTCAGTGAATTTCCAGGGTAGGAACGTGAGTGATGTTTTTGAGTGCTCTTCACTTGGTAATAATAAAATTGTAACTAGAATTTAATTCGTCATGCGGACGAATTAGGTGGTCTGTCATGATTTGTCATTCAGTGTCGGCTGATGTATGAAATAAATCATTTAGATATCATTGATAATCTTGATCGTAGACATCCTAAGAATAAGTTTTGACCATTGCTAAATGTGATTATTGATGTGGTGATGACAATCGTCAGACATACATCTTCGAACAGATACATACAAGATAGATGATTATACACTGTATATATAGATGGATGGAGTGGTGGATGGAGCGATGGATGGATCAAGTGATCGATTGAGAGATAAATGATAGGTGGTTATATTAATAAAACATAGATAGACAGACAGACAGACATATAGATAGATAAATAGATAGATAGAGACAAATAGATTGATATAGATAGATAGCCAGACAGACATACATATAGAAAGATAGACAGGCAGATAGATAGATGGATATATAGAAAGATAGATAGATATACATATCTAAACAGATTGATATATTATATTATATTAGACAGAGAGAGAGATAGATAGACAGATGCATATGCAAAGTAGGTAGATAGACAGATAGACATATATATGGATAGATAGAGTGACAGAGACATATTCAAACATGTAGATATATATTTAACAGAGAGATAGACATATATGTCAAGTAGGTAGATAGATAGACAGACAGATGGATGGATTGATAGATAGATAGAAAAAAATATACATAGATTTATAACAGATAGCGGATGGACGTATATGATAAGATAGATATAATATGAAAAAAAGTGATTATAATCTGTTTTATTTTGAAATATTTTAGCTATTATTTATTAGAATTGTTATAATTGATCGTGCGCAAGATATTAAAAAAAAATCATGTTCACCCGCGGACTGAAACCCCTGCCCGCATGATTGAATGAGATGCAAGTCTGACGCCTAACCGATTGAGCTAGAATATTTCCCATAGACTTTACACGTAAGCAATTTTGAGAATTACAATTCCGATATTGCAAGTGAAAAACGGGCATGATCCCGGCATCTCATCAAAAAGTGGAGTGCACATGACTGAAAGCCCAGAATCTCATACTAAAATATTAAAAGCTCAGGCAAAACTGACAAGAAGAAATGGAGATATGGCTCACGAAATAGAGGAATGTCGAATCTAGTTTTGAGAAAAAGTCATGTCCCATAGAGATTACACGCAAAATACATGTGATATGAAAAAAGCAATTATAATCTGTTTTATCTTGCTAAATTTAAACTTTTGTGCCTTTTAATTATCATAAAGGATCATGTAAGAGGTGGCAAAAAGAAAAAAAAATTGAAAAAAAAAATCATCTTGTTCACCCCATGACTCGAACCTCCGCCCTCGAGAAAGCAAGTCAAATGCGTTATCCATTGGGCTACGATATTCCCCATAGAGATTACACGTAAGCAAATTTGAGAATTACAATACCAATTTTGCAAGCGAAATACGGGCATGATCCCGGCATCTGATCAAAAAATGGAGGGCACACTTCCGAAAGCTAAGAATCTCAGCTACAACATACTAAAAGCTCAGGGAAACCCGACAAGAAAAAATGGAGATATGGCTCACGAAATAGAGGAATGTGAAATCTAGTTTTGACAAAAAGTCATTTCCCATAGACATTACACACAAAATAAAGAAAAATGACATGCCTCTATTCATCGCTGTTTTACGCAATGATGCATTTCTCAAAACGAAAATTTATTTGTATAACGGAGAAAGAGTACCTTCTAAACTACTACATATCAAAATCTGGGCGTAAAACGATCTATATTCGAGAAGTTACAACCAAATTTGCATAAATTTGATGACGTCATTTTTGAAAAAACGAAATTTTTAGTTCAGGCGCCATTTTGATGACGTCATGATCAAATTGAGGGACAATGGTGACATGAAATCAAATCTACAACTCATACTCTATCGATATATGAAAAAAAAATTGTGGGTCAATGGACTATTTAAAGAGCTACAGTGATTTGGCGATAGGCATGTTTTTGCCCATATATGGCCTATAGTGAGAGCTCGCGCGCACACGTGCTGCAAACTTTATCAGGTGTTAATTTCGTTATTATTGGTCATAGGGAGCTAAATTGGGTATCAAAATGCTCAGAATTATATTATCAATGCAATGATGTAAAAAAAACGGTGTTTTTGCACTGCGTTAAGGCATTACGCGCGGAAACGCGCGCGCATGCGTGTGCGCGCACAAATTTTTAAAATGCTTAGAATGACCTAAAACGAACTCTTGTTTGGTCAAAAAGTGATTTTGAGCATTTTTAAATTTTGACGCGCGCGTACGCGCGCGTCGTGACCTTCAGGTGACCTTTGATGACATGATCTGATGACCCTTGACCTGAAGTCAATATGATGTTAATTTGATTGATTTTTGATAATTGATAATGGAGATATGATTGGTAATGTGATTTTACAAAATGGCGCCTAGATGACGTCATCATGACCTAATGACCTTGAAAAGCTTATTCTGACGTGTCCATGACAAATCCTATGTATGACGAAAAAATCAGCAAAATTGATTCAGCTGATTCGGAGAAAAGTTGGCGACAAACATAGGTGCGAAAAATAAATCAATGAAATGCTAACAATTACAATTAAAATACTAGAATTTAATTCGTCATGCGGACGAATTAGGTGGTCTGTCATGATTTTTCATTCAGAGTCGGCTAATGTATAAAATGAATAATTTAGATATGATTGATAATCTTGATTCTAGACATCCTAAGAATAAATTTTGACCATTGCTCAATGTGATTATTAACGTTTCCCATAGACTTTACACGTAAGCAATTTTGAGAATTACAATTCCAATATTGCAAGTGAAAAACGGGCATGATCCCGGCATCTGATCAAAAAGTGGAGGGCACATTACCGAAAGCCCAGAATCTCAGCTATAACATATTAAAAGCTCCGGCAAAACTGACCAGAAGAAATGGAGATATGGCTCACGAAATAGAGGAATGTCGAATCTATTTTTGAGAAAAAGTCATGTCCCATAGAGATTACACACAAAATACATGTGATATGAAAAAAACAATTATAATCTGTTTTATCTTGCTAAATTTTAACTTTCATACCTTTTAATTATCATAAAGGATCATGTAAGAGGTGGCAAAAAGAAAAAAAAAATGAAAAAAAAAATCATCTTTTCCACCCCAGGAATCGAACCTCCGCCCTCGAGAAAGCAAGTCAAATGCGTTATCCATTGAGCCACGATATTCCCCATAGAGATTACACGTAAGCAATTTTGAAAATTACAATTCCAATTTTGCAAGTGTAATACGGGCATGATCCCGGCATCTGATCAAAAAATGGAGGGCACACTTCCGATAGCCCAGATTCTCAGCTACAACATGTTATAAGCTCAAGGAAAGCTGACAAGAAAAAATGGAGATATGGCTCACGAAATAGAGGAATGTCGAATCTAGTTTTGGGAAAAAGTCATGTCCCATAGAGATTACACGCAAAATGAGGAAAAATGACATGCCTCTTTTCATCGCTGTTTTACGCAATGATGCGTTTCTCAAAACGAATATTCATGTTAACTGCGGAGAAAGAGTACATTCTAAACTACAACATATTGAAATCTGGGTGAAAACCAATCTATATTCGAGAAGTTACAACCAAATTTGCATAAATTTGATGACGTCATTTTTGAATAAATGAAATTTTTAGTTTAGGCGCCATTTTGATGACGTCACGATATAATTTAGGGACAATGGTGACATGAAATCAAATCTACAACTAATATTCTATCGATATATGAAAAAAAAGTTGGGGGTCAACGGACTTTTTAAAGAGCTACAGTGAATTTACAATAGGCATGTTTTTGCCCATATATGGCCTATAGTGAGAGCTCGCGCGCACACGTGCTGCAAACTTTAATGGGTGTTAATTTCTATATTAATGGTTGTAGAAGGTTGATCAAGGTATCAAATTGCTCAGAATTTTATTAGCAATGCAATGATATTAAAAGAAACGGTTTTTCTGCGTTGCGTTAAGGTGTAACGCGCGGAAACGCGCGCGCATACGTGCGCGCGCGCAAATTTTTGAAATGCTTTAAATGACCTGAAACGTATTAAAAAAATTTTATAGGTCATTTGGACGATTTTTTTACCTTTGACGCGCGCGTACGCGCGCGTCATGACCTCTACATGACCTTTGATGACATTGACAGTTGACCCTTGACATGAAGTTAATGTCATGTAAATATTGTTAATTTTTGATAATTGATAATGAAGATATGATCAAATGAAGAATTTTACAAAATGGCGCGTAGATGACGTCATCATGACCATATGACCTTGAAAAGCTTATTTTGCCGTCCCTATGATAGATTCTATATATGACGAAAAAATCAGCAAAATTGATTCAGCCAATTTTGAGAAAAGTTGGCGACAAAAAATAGGTACAATGAATAAAGAAATAAAGAAAATTCTGACGAAATCAATAGGTGATCTGTCATAGACAGACCACCTAAAAATGGAGATATGGCTCACGAAATAGAGGAATGTCGAATCTAGTTTTGGGAAAAAGTCATGTCCCATAGAGATTACACGCAAAATGAGGAAAAATGACATGCCTCTTTTCATCGCTGTTTTACGCAATGATGCGTTTCTCAAAACGAATATTCATGTTAACTGAGGAGAAAGAGTACATTCTAAACTACAACATATCGAAATCTGGGCGAAAAATGATCTATATTCGAGAAGTTACAAACAAATTTGCATAAATTTGATGACGTCATTTTTGAATAAATGAAATTTTTAGTTTAGGCGCCATTTTGATGACGTCACGAGATAATTTAGGGACGATGGTTACATGAAATCAAATCTACAACTCATAATCTATCGATATATGAAAAAAAAGTTGGGGGTCAATGGACTATTTAAAGAGCTACAGTGAATTTACAATAGGCATGTTTTTGCCCATATATGGCCTATAGTGAGAGCTCGCGCGCACACGTGCTGCAAAGTTTAACGGGTGTTAATTTCGTTATTAATGGTTGTAGAAGGTTGATCAAGGTATCAAATTGCTCAGAATTTTATTAGCAATGCAATGATATTAAAAGAAACGGTTTTTCTGCGTTGCGTTAAGGTGTAACGCGCGGAAACGCGCGCGCATATGTGCGCGCGCGCAAATTTTTGAAATGCTTAAAATGCCCTGAAACGTACCCAAAAAAATTTATAGGTCATTTGGACGATTTTTTTACCTTTGACGCGCGCGTACGCGCGCGTCATGACCTCTACATGACCTTTGATGACATTGACATTTGACCCTTGACATGAAGTTAATGTCATGTAAATATTGTTAATTTTTGACAATTGATAATGAAGATATGATCAAATGAAGAATTTTACAAAATGGCGCGTAGATGACGTCATCATGATCATATGACCTTGAAAAGCTTATTTTGCCGTCTCTATGATAGATTCTATATATGACGAAAAAATCAGCAAAATTGATTCAGCCAATTTCGAGAAAAGTTGGCGACAAAAAATAGGTACCATGAATAAAGAAATAAAGAAACTAGAATTTAATTCGTCATGCGGACGAATTAGGTGGTCTGTCATGATTTGTCATTCAGTGTCGGCTGATGTATGAAATAAATCATTTAGATATCATTGATAATCTTGATCGTAGACATCCTAAGAATAAGTTTTGACCATTACTAAATGTGATTATTGATGTGGTGATGACAATCGTCAGACATACATCTTCAAACAGATACATACAAGATAGATGATTATACCTCACGGATCAACACGGCAATGCCGGCATGATCCGGGGAGCGCGTTTCCGTTTTACACCCTGGCGAAGGCATTTTCCGGAAAAGTAGCCAAAAAGCGACTAGTGAAGAGTCTACGTCTACGTTTGTTTACAATATCAGCTGGGCGCGCGATCCAAAGTCCGCACCGAAGTTATCCGCAGAACATACCGTACTTGCAAATGAGCTGAGCTTATACTTTCCAGGTTTAATACGAATGTATGCCTTGATCATTTGCCTTGCCGATTTGCTGATGTCTGTCTTTCTCTCTATCTGTCTATATATATCTATCTCTCAAATTCTATCTCTATCTATCTATCTATCTAATAATCTTCTCTGTCTCTCTCATTCTTTATCTAACATCTATCTATCTCAAATTCTCTATCTCTCTCTATCTATCCATCCATCTGTCTGTCTTTCTCTCTCTCATATACCTATGTAACTACAGTATCTATCTGTTAATTTGTCGCTCTTCTCTCTCATTCTTGAACTATCTGACATCCATATATCTCTCAAATTCTCCAGCTCTCTCTCTATCTATCCATCCATCTGTCTGTCTTTCTCTATTTCTCTCTCTCTACCTACCTATGTAACTACAGTATCTATCTGTTAATTTGTCGCTCTTCTCTCTCATTCTTGATCTATCTGACATCCATCTATCTCTTAAATTCCTTAGCTCTCTCTCTCTATCCATCTGTCTGTCTTTCTTCTATCTATTTATCTATCTATCTATCTATGAAACTACAGTATCGGTTAATCTGTCTATCTTTTCTGTTTCTCTCATTCTTTATCTAACATCTATTTATCTCTCAAATTCTCTATCTCTCTCCCTCCATCTATCTATCCATCTGTCTGTCTTTTTTTATTTCTCTTTTTCCGTCCATATATCTATAACATATCTCCATCTCTCAAGTTCTCTCCCCCATCCAACTATCTATCTATCTTCTATCTATTTTTGTTACTACATTATCTATCTATCTGTTAATTTGTTGATAATCTTCCCTGTCTCATTCTTTATCTATTTAACATCTATCCATCTCTCAAATTCTCTCTATCTCTCCCTATCTATCTATCCATCTGTCTGTCTTTCTATATTTCTCTCTATCTATATATCTATCTATCTATCTGTTAATTTGTCTATCCTGTCTCTCTCATTCTTTATCTTTCTATCTATCTAACATCTATCTATCTGTCTCTCAAATTCTCTATCTCCATCTCTCCCTCTTTTTCTCTCTTTCTATATATCTATCCACCTCTCTCTCTCTCCCCCTCTCTCTCTCTCTTTCTATTTATCTATCTATCTGTCTATTTTGTCTCTATCTATTCATCAGTCTTCTATATCTATCTTTCGGCAGCTTCTAAGTGTATCAATCCATCAAACTTCAATTTGTCTTTCCATTATAAGTATCTGTTTATTTTGATTTTGTCTGTCATTCTATTCATTTTAATTTATTTTTAGAAAAAAAAGCTATCATAAACAACGCGACTGCAAAACCCATGTTCGGATTTCACTCATAGAGATGTATATTGATTTCACTCCTGACTGCCGCTCTGAAGTGCCGAGGAACTCTGTGCAAATTGCATGCGGTGGTGGACTCGCCTGTGTCGCAAGCTGCATGCAACCAGCGACGTGACTGTGTAGACTCTTCACTAGTCGCTTTTTGGCTACTTTTCCGGAAAATGCCTTCGCCAGGGTGTAAAACGGAAACGCGCGTCCGGGGAGGTCCGGGATAGTTTTGCCCCAGATGACTGTGAACACGGCATCAACACGGCAGCTTCACACGGATCTACACGGATCATGCCGGCAGAGCACGTCGTCAACACGGACCAATACGTCAGCAACACGGACCTACACGTCAGCTACACGGACCACCACGTCAGCAACACGGACCTACACGTCAGCAATACGGACGAACACGTCAAATGCGTTATCCACTGAGAGCTAGCATAATCCCCATAGAGATTACACGTAAGCAAGTTTGAGAATTACAATTCAAATTTTGCAAGCGAAATACGGGCATGATCCCGGCATCTGATCAAAAAATGGAGGGCACATTTCCAATAGCCCAGAATCTCAGCTACAACATACTAAAAGCTCAGGGAAAACTGACAAGAAATAATGGAGATATGGCTCACGAAATAGAGGAATGTCGAATCTAGTTTTGAGAAAAAGTCATGTCCCATAGAGATTACACGCAAAACACATGTGATATGAAAAAAGCAATTATAATCTGTTTTATCTTGCTAAATTTCAACTTTTATACCTTTTAATTATCATAAAGGATGATGTAAGAAGTGGCAAAAAGAAAAAAAAAGTGAAAAAAAAATCATCTTGTTCACCCCAGGACTCGAACCCGCGCCCTTTAGAAAGCAGTCAAAGCCACGATATTCCCCATAGAGAATACACGTAAGCAATTTTGAGAATTACAAGTCCAATTTTGCAAGTGAAATACGGGCATGATCCCGGCATCTGATAAAAAAATAAAGGGCACACTACCGAAAGCTTAGAATCTCAGCTACAACATACTAAAAGCTTAAGGAAAATTGACAAGAAAAAATGGAGATATGGCTTACGAAATAGCGGAATGTCGAATCTAGTTTTGAGAAAAAGTCATGTCCCATAGAGATTACACGCAAAATACATGTGATATGAAAAAAAGTAATTATAATCTGTTTTATCTTGCTAAATTTAAACTTTCATACCTTTAAATTATCATAAAGGATCATGTAAGAAGTGGCAAAAAGAAAAAAAAGTGAAAAAAAATCATCTTGTTCACACCAGGACTCGAACCCGCGCCCTTTAGAAAGCAGTCAAAGCCACGATATTCCCCATAGAGAATACACGTAAGCAATTTTGAGAATTACAAGTCCAATTTTGCAAGTGAAATACGGGCATGATCCTGGCATCTGATCAAAAAATGGAGGGCACATTTCCGATAGCTTAGAATCTCAGCTACAACATACTAAAAGCTTAAAGAAAACTGACAAGAAAAAATGGAGATATGGCTCACGAAATAGAGGAATGTCGAATCTAGTTTTGAGAAAAAGTCATATCCCATAGAGATTACACGCAAAATACATGTGATATGAAAAAAACAATTATAATCTGTTTTATCTTGCTAAATTTTAACTTTCATACCTTTTAATTATCATAAAGGATCATGTAAGAGGTGGCAAAAAGAAAAAAAAATGAAAAAAAATCATCTTTTCTACCCCAGGAATCGAACCTCCGCCCTCGAGAAAGCAAGTCAAATGCGTTATCCATTGAGCCACGATATTCCCCATAGAGATTACACGTAAGCAATTTTGAGAATTACAATTCCAATTTTGCAAGTGAAATACGGGCATGATCCCGGCATCTCATCAAAAAATGAAGGGCACACTTCCGATAGCCCAGAATCTCAGCTACAACATTTTAAAAGCTCAAGGAAAGCTGACAAGAAAAAATGGAGATATGGCTCACGAAGTAGAGGAATGTCGAATCTAGTTTTGAGAAAAAATCATGTCCCATAGAGATTACACGCAAAATGATGAAAAATGACAAGCCTCTTTTCATCGCTGTTTTACGCAATGATGCGTTTCTCAAAACGAAGATTCATGTTAACTGAGGAGAAAGAGTACATTATAAACTACAACATGTTGAAATCTGGGCGAAAAATAATCTATATTTGAGAAGTTACAGCCAAATTTGCATAAATTTGATGACGTCATTTTTGAAAAAATGAAATTTTTAGTTTGGGCGCCATTTTGATGACGTCACGATATAATTTAGGGACAATGGTGACATGAAATCAAATCTACAACTCATACTCTATCGATATATGAAAAAAAAGTTGGGGGTCAACGGACTTTTTAAAGAGCTACAGTGAATTTACAATAGGCATGTTTTTGCCCATATATGGCCTATAGTGAGAGCTCGCGCGCACACGTGCTGCAAACTTTAATGGGTGTTAATTTCTATATTAATGGTTGTAGAAGGTTGATCAAGGTATCAAATTGCTCAGAATTTTATTAGCAATGCAATGATATTAAAAGAAACGGTTTTTCTGCGTTGCGTTAAGGTGTAACGTGCGGAAACGCGCGCGCATACGTGCGCGCGCGCAAATTTTTGAAATGCTTAAAATGACCTGAAACGTACCCAAAAAATTTATAGGTCATTTGGACGATTTTTTTACCTTTGACGAGCACGTACGCGCGCGTCATGACCTCTACATGACCTTTGATGACATTGACAGTTGACCCTTGACATGAAGTTAATGTCATGTCAATATTGTTAATTTTTGATAATTGATAATGAAGATATGATCAAATGAAGAATTCTACAAAATGGCGCGTAGATGACGTCATCATGACCATATGACCTTGAAAAACTTATTTTGAGGTCTCTTTGATAGATTCTATATATGACGAAAAAATCAGCAAAATTAATTCAGCCAATTTCAAGAAAAGTTGGCGACAAACATAGGTGCCAAGAATAAAGAAAGAAATAAAGAAAGAAAATTCTGACGAAAACAATAGGTGATCTGTCATAGACAGACCACCTAACTAGAATTTAATTCGTCATGCGGACGAATTAGGTGGTCTGTCAAGATTTTTCATTCAGAGTCGGCTAATGTATAAAATGAATGATTTAGATATGATTGATAATCTTGATTCTAGACATCCTAAGAATAAATTTTGACCATTGCTCAATGTGATTATTAATGTTTCCCATAGACTTTACACGTAAGCAATTTTGAGAATTACCATTCCGTTATTGCAAGTGAAAAAACGGGCATGATCCCGGCATCTGATCAAAAAGTGGAGGGCACATTACCGAAAGCCCAGAATCTCAGCTGTAACATATTAAAAGCTCCGGCAAAACTGACAAGAAGAAATGGAGATATGGCTCACGAAATAGAGGAATGTCGAATCTAGTTTTGAGAAAAAGTCATGTCCCATAGAGATTACACACAAAATACATGTGATATGAAAAAAACAATTATAATCTGTTTTATCTTGCTAAATTTTAACTTTCATACCTTTTAATTATCATAAAGGATCATGTAAGAGGTGGCAAAATGAAAAAAAAAATGAAAAAAAAAATCATCTTTTCTACCCCAGGAATCGAACCTCCGCCCTCGAGAAAGCAAGTCAAATGCGTTATCCATTGAGCCACGATATTCCCCATAGAGATTACACGTAAGCAATTTTGAAAATTACAATTCCAATTTTGCAAGTGAAATACGGGCATGATCCCGGCATCTGATCAAAAAATGAAGGGCACACTTCCGATAGCCCAGAATCTCAGCTACAACATGTTAAAAGCTCAAGGAAAGCTGACAAGAAAAAATGGAGATATGGCTCACGAAATAGAGGAATGTCGAATCTAGTTTTGAGAAAAAGTCATGTCCCATAGAGATTACACGCAAAATGAGGAAAAATGACATGCCTCTTTTTATCGCTGTTTTACGCAATGATGCGCTTCTCAAAACGAAAATTTATGTTAACTGACGAGAAAGAGTACATTCTAATCTACAACATATCGAAATCTGGGCGAAAAACGATCTATATTCGAGAAGTTACAACCAAATTTGCATAAATTTGATGACGTCATTTTTGAAAAAATGAAATTTTTAGTTTAGGCGCCATTTTGATGACGTCACGATATAATTTAGGGACAATGGTGACATGAAATCGAATCTACAACTCATACTCTATCGATATATGAAAAAAAAATGGGGGTCAATGGACTATTTAAAGAGCTACAGTGAATTTGCAATAGGCATGTTTTTGCCCATATATGGCCTATAGTGAGAGCTCGCGCGCACACGTGCTGTAACCTTAAACGGGTGGTAATTTCGTCATTAATGGTCGTAGAAGGTTGATCAAGGTATCAAATTGTTCAGAATCTTATTATCAATGCAAAGTTGTAAAAAAAACGGTGTTTCTGCGTTGTGTTAAGGCGTTACGCGCGGAAGCGCGCGCGCAAAAATTTAAAATGCTTAAAATGACCTGAAACGTACTCTACTTTGGTCAAAAAGTGATTTTGAGCATTTTAAAATTTTGACGCACGCGTACGCGCGCGTCGTGACCTCCAGGTGACCTTTGATGACATGACATGTTAATACTTGACCTGAAGTTGATGTGATGTTAATTTGATTGATTTTTGATAATTGATAATGGAGATATGATTGATAATGTGATTTTACAAAATGGCGCCTAGATGACGTCATCATGACATGATGACCTTGAAAAGCTTATTTTGGCGTTTCCATGACAGATCTAATTGATGACATAAAATTCAATGAAATTGACAATGTCAAATTTGAGATATCTTGGCGACAAATATGTGGTCATTAAAAATAAATAATAAAAATAAAGAAAATTCTGACGAAATTAAGAGGTGATCTGTCAACGACAGACCACCTAATGAATAAACTAGGATAATTATATTGCGCACATATCCACCTTGTTAGGTGCTCAAGGCGCTCCTATATTACCCGGCTAAGCTAGGCGTTCATAGCACACACAGCTTCTTAAGGAATTACTTCCTACCGGTACCCATTTACCTCACCTGGGTTGAGTGCAGCACATTGTGGATCAGTTTCTTGCTGAAGGAAATTACGCCATGGCTGGGATTCATACCCACGACCCTCTGTTTCAAAGTCTGAAGACTAATCCACTGGGCCACAACGCTCCACATGTAATACATGTAAGCTGCTGCATATCCCTTTTTTTTCTTTTCATGTAGGCATATGGAAGTACTAATTTGCTAGATACATTCATTTTTTTTCATTTGAAGATTATGAAGCATTTTCAGAGTGATTTGAAATGTTATGTTATTATGCAGTAAACTGAAAAATATTAAGAAGTTCCATAGTATAGAGACAGAATATTCTATATTTTTATTTCCTACAAGTATAAAGATTGATAGAATAAAGATGCTGTTGACAGTTTGAGGGCATTCTCATTACACTTTCTAAAACTATACTGGAAACCGTTTCAGGAAACGAGTTTGGAAGATCGCTTTGCTAGTGTTCCCACTTGATCACACGAAAGTGGTTTTGTAAATCACTTCATGTAAAGCGCTCTTGTTCCTATGGAAACGCTCTCAGTGGGGTGACCTGTTTTGCGCAAAATTCAAAACAGCAGCATAGGCATTCTACGCCTGTCGTGTGGAGTAGCGCGCTCAAAATATGCAAAGATAGCTTCCTGAAGAACGGTTGTGTCCTTACTTACGTTAAAACCAGTTAAACGAGGCAAAACGATCTTAAAAACTACATTGCGAGGTGGTTTTCCAAACTGGTGTGGAAGATCGCTTCCAAGACCGCTTTAACCGTTCTCACTACGCGTTAAACTAGTTTCCAGTAACTAGTTATTAGGAACGTAGAAAGAACAGCCTCTTACATGTACGTAGGGATCATTGTGACTATGACAATGAAGACCCATACACATTTATGGTGATGGAAATGATGATAGTGGAGGTTAAAATATCAAGATGAATAGATTGAAAATGAGGACGTTGTATATAAATAGCATTTACTGTATGTGTCGTGTAGAATTGCAATTACAGTACAATGTACAGGTAAAATGTCCATTATTGGCACTGTGTTGTTCATGAATCAACAAAATGACACCTTTTCCCAACCCTTTTATGCTGTGTTTCACCCAATGTGGATTAATTTTAAGCAAGGAAAGTGGTAATATTTGACAATGCTGTGCTTTGAAATCCTGACAGAATCATCAGAGATGCACCAAAAAATGGACTAAATTTTTTATTGTGCAAAATCAATGAAAATGAAACGGATGTAGACCAACTGGTTAAGAGATGAAATGGTTTATTTCCGATTCGTCTAATGCCAATTTGCCCAATTGCCAACTCGTCTACTACTATTTGGTCTACCATCAGTTCATCTACTCACCACATGGTCTACTTTCATTTAGTCTAATGCCATTCAGTCTAATTGCTAGTTGGTCCAAATAGCCATTTACATGTACATGTAGTCCATATACCATTTGGTCTAATTGGACGAATTGTGCAAAATGAATGAAATAAACTGGTTATGAGTTGAAATGGTCATAGATGAAATGGTGATTAGACGAAGTGATGATCGGACCAAATGGTTGTTAGACAAAATGTTGATGAACGGAATGGCATTAGACTATTAAAATGAAGGTACATGTAGACCATGATGTGATGAGTGGACAAGTTGGCAGAAGACGAATTGGCAATTTACCGTCTTTGGGGCTGCAAGATATCACAGTCTTCTCTCTTACGCTTGTGTCTTCCCATTTTAAAGGACAAGTCCACCCCAACAAAAACTTGATTTGAATAAAAAGAGAAAAATTCAACAAGCATAACACTGAAAATTTCATCAAAATCGGATGTAAAATAAGAAAGTTATGACATTTCAAAATTTCGCTTCATTTCACAAAAACAGTTATATGAACGAGCCAGCTACATCCAAATGAGAGAGTCAATGATGACATTCACTCACTATTTCTTGTGTTTTTTATTGTTTGAAATATGAAATATTTTTATTTTCTCATCATTGTCATGTGAAATGAAGTTTCATTCCTCCCTGAACACGTGGAATTCCATTATTTTAACATTTTGTGCTTCAGGCAAGGAGGTCCTAATCGTCAAATTCGTAAAAATTGAAATATTGTATAATTCAAACAATGAAAAACAAAAGAAATAGTGAGTGAGTGACATCATCAACTCTCTCATTTGGATGTAACTGGCTCGTTCATATAACTTTTTTGTTAAAAATAAGCGAAACTTTGAAATGTCATAACTTTCTTATTTTACATCCGATTTTGATGAAATCTTCAGCATTGTGCTTGTCTGATCTTTATTGATTTAAATCAACATTTTTCTGAGGTGGACTTAACCTTTAATCAATTTATCAGATCATTGCACTACCTTTTCTATGCTGATACTGCCTGATAGTCTCTTCTCTAGTACTTCTTGTTGCCGATACCACAATAAAATTTATCTCAAAAAGATTAATTTTAAGAGAGTTTATAATAAACTGGACTGCACCCAGTGAACTATTTTATCAATGTTGAATGTTTAAAGATAAATTTACCAGTGGTGGTGATGACCTGAAAATGAGTTGGAACAGAATGCATTAAAATGACCACCCAAGAGATGAAAAAATTGCTGAAAAATGAGCAATATAAGCATGGAATTCCATAAAATGTCAGGTATTTCATAAACAATATTAAGACATTGTCCCACATGTGCTTTTCTGTGTTAGTGAGAAGTGTTGTCAGTTTTCAGCTAAGATTCCATGATTTCACAAAGATGAGTTGATTTCAACGTACCAGACATAGATTTACATGTATGGCAAAATTAGAAATATTTATGATGCTACATGTATATTAACCTTGATTTTAAAAGCTTTCTCATGAAATAATTGTTTGCTTTAAGTACTTTCTTTTTAATACCTTTATGGGGATCTCATTTTCTGTATACAGTAGAGAGCTTTAATTCGGACAGATACCACCTGATAGATCTTCATTGTACTAGTAGTCTAGATCTGTAGATATCTGTACCATCTACATTGTATACATGGTCATTTGTTGGGCACCCAGAAACATTATTCATTAGGTGGTTTCAGACCGCCTCGAAGTTCGCCAGTTCCAGGTATTCTCTGATCGGGAAATTTACCCCGATCAGAAAATACCAGGTATTTTGGTAATGTGAAAGCAAACTACGCGTAATTTCCCCGAAAGAAAATACCCGCTAAATAGTGGGTACTTGGCGAAATTACGAGAACTTTCGTGGGGATTTTTCCAAGGTCGCAGGTATTTTGGCGATGTGAAAGCAAATTACGGGAACTTTTAGCCCAGCGTGTCGTTGGGCGCGGCGGCGTGGGTGGCTGCTGGGCTAGTGATTTTGAATCTCGCGCCTTTCCTGCTTATCAGACCATACTGCGCATGCTCGTAACTTCGGGAACTTATCCCGAAGGATGTGTTTCGGGGCGGTGTGAATGCAGGAATAATTAACGGGTATTTTTTAGCCTTAAAAAGTTCTCGTAATTTAACGGGGATACTTGTGATCGAGGCGGTTTGAAACCGCCTATAGGTATGTGATTGAGTTACTGATGTACACATGCAAATTGATCGTCATTGAATTTCATGCTAAAGACTTTAAAACCTTCAATATTTACAATATGGGAAACCTAGGAGCTACCCAAAAGGAAAATGCCAAAGATACTCTCCCCCTGGAAAAAGTAAGATCAGCGTCTGTTGTCAAGACTAGACGTGATAAGGACCGCTACCCAGATGAAGGAGAATTTATCAAGTCCAAATTGGATTTCAGCCGGGGAGCGAGGGTCTGCCGTAATTTGTGGCAATCTCCTTTTGATCTCAGGCATGATTGGTCGCAGCATCACAAATTCAAATGACGACGAGTGTGGTTTCGGTTTACCTCTGGTTTCTCATGTGTTTGTTGTTTTCCCTGGCAAGGCAAACTCATCGTGCTATCTTGAGATTGTTTTTACGAAGTGCTTTTACACCTCCCATTTTCGGGCTAAAAATATGGACATATTTCTAATACATGGATCTCAACTCTCTTAATACTTGCATTTTTCTTTTAACACAATCAGCTTTTGAAGTTCTTAACATGGTTGCCTCCTCAATTCATTTTCGATTTTACATGTTACTGCCGATCGTAGACACTGTTAACTCACAAAAAGGGGTGCGTATTATGATTACCGGTAGGCTTTTCTCTCAAATTAGATTTTCTAGGGGAGCATACATGTCGCCACCTCAATTTAATCACCCTTTTTAAAAAATGAAATAATTATAAATATGTTTGTAGTGTGAGTACAGTATATCAATCGATGCTTTCTTGAAAATTGTGCATCTTTACATTTTCTTCCAGGTCAAATTACACATGCAGCAGCATGTGTAATGCAGCTTGGCGAGAAACAAAAGCGTGATAAACAATACTTCAGGGAAGTGTGTTTATGATGAGCAATAAAATGCTTATTGTGAGGATGCGTGACGCACATATTCTTAAGTTGATTACATACTTGTGTACGATTGGTGCTTCTTGACTGATCATGTGACAAATGATGTACAGATTTGGCACAATATCCTCATTATGCACAGTGCATGCTACATGTAATGCGCTACGTTTCACCAGATGCATGCAAGTACAAGTATGAAATGAGGTACATTAACTTTAATTGTCTTATCTTGGAATTACATTGAGCCCTCAGCCACGGGTCTGACTTTTCACATGCCCTATACATCCATTGATTACAATTGATAACCGGTGTGTTGGCTCAGTTAGTAGAATGCCCGTCTCACAACTGGGAGGTCGGGAGTTCAAATCCTCGACTCGTCAAGAGCAAAATATATAAAAGATGGGAGTTGCTGCTACCCTGTTATGCGCTGCACAGCGGTTGCCAGGCGTATGGTCAAGTTGGCAAAACAAGTTTTCAGAGTATTTCATTTCATGTCTATTTCAAACAATAAAATATGGATGTTCTTTTTTTTCATTTTTATGATAATCACTGTAAACAAGAGTTCTGAACTGATGCACTAGACTTCTCATCAGCTCCAGCCCAAAGCTTCCACAACATCCAGTGTATGCACTGACAAGGAAATTCAATTTTATATTGAAGAAATTTTTCATTGTATTTCTTGTTTGATGTAATACCAAAATTTAAATTTCCTCTAATAATTGCTTTTATGAAAATAAATACACACTATATTTCATCTGATTTTGATAAAATTTTTCATTGTATTGCTTGCTTGATTTTATTTAAATTTATTAGATTCATATCAGATCCATGTTGTCCACCATAATTAGTTTTCATCCGATTTTGGTGAATTTTTTTGTTTTGCTTGTTTAACTTCACCCTATTAAATTATATATTATCAAATCCAGGTCAGAGTACCCATTAAGCCCTCATAATATAATCACCCCGCCTTGGTTCTTATACTGTTCATCCTCTCTATCACAATTCATTTAATTGCTATTTGAACAAACAGTCCATGGCATAGACATCCAAAATAAACAAAGAATCCTCGCTAGATCATTATGGTACCGATCTCTATTAGTCGGGCATTTCTGTAAACAATCGTTGATGAATGATACGTTGGGATCATACGTTCATTTCGCCATTGCTTTTTGTATACAATAGTCTACATGTTCATTGCACATCAGTAAAGGGGGAATTTCACAGCCAGGGGCTCTGGGTTATTTCGCCTCCGAAATGCTCAAAGAGCCCTCGAAAAAAAAAGAGCCCTCGAAAAAAAAAAGAGCCTGGAAAATTCCTATTCACTGCAAAGTAAATGTACATTAGGTGTTAAATTTTGAAAAGAAAGTAGCCATCGAATTGATCAAAATGAAAAAAAAATGTCTGGTATGTAATTAAACTTTAATCATTGTAATCGTTGCAGAACTATTCATGAATGATTTCCTTAAGGGTTAGGGTGACTGTTCTAAATGATAGCCGAGGGGGTTGCCCCTCTTATTTTGACAGTACTTATCAAAGTAAACTTTTGTTCTCTTGTCGAATCTCTGTGATAAAACTAAAGTTTAAAATTGATTCAAACATGATGTTACATTTAATACAAGGTTGTCCTGCGCTGCACAAGTTTGAAAAATGAAATCCATTTTTGTTGTGTCAAGTAAGCTAAATTTTCAATTTATTGTTCTAAAGTATCTTGAAATGCAAAAATTTGATACAGTACACTATCCCTACATGTACACAAAGAAAAGGATAAAATAGACATAAAATTTAATGAAAGTAGCAGTAAAAGTAATTGACGTTCTGATGAGCTGTGTAATCGTATAGGGTTGTTAGTTTTCTATAGTAAAAGGAAGTGATTAATAATGACCTACCTTTGTTTTGTAATAAAGAGCTAATCTGTGATCGAATGAGATACATAATGCACAGTAGGTCATCTCCTGTGTAATTAAAATCTCCTAGTGATCAGGCGAATGTGTTCCTCCAAAGTCTGTATGCTACATGTAGTATAATATTAGCCCTGATAGGAAATAGAAAAATTCTTGTAATTGGGTGTTAAAGCATTTCACCATATCAACATAAAAAAAGTAACTAATATCTACTACAAGTCAATAAGTACGAATTACAAAAAAAGTAATAATAATAATAATGTCATATTTAACCCAGGGAAGCCACTTCAGTTCTGAAAACTTTTCTGCCAGCAGGCCCTACCGAACAACATGATACCCCGGCTTTAGCACGTCTACCTTGATCGGGCGCTCGAGCATTTGAGGAATTTCTTCCTACCGGGTACCCATCCACCTCACCTGGGTCAAGTGCAGCACAGTGTGGATAAATTTATTGCGGAAGGAAAAACATGCCATGGCTGGGATTTGAACCCGCGACCTTCTGTTTGAAAGGCGAGAGCGAGAACCACTAGATCACGATGCGCCCATTGCATAATACAAGCTATGAACTGTAATGGTTACCAGGCAGCGAGCGAGCGGGAGGTAGAGCTACCGTTTTTCTTTTCCTCGTCTATTAGTCATCCATCATGCAGGCCTGTGTCTTGATGTCATGGTAAAACAATTAAAGCCCCCATTCAGATTAAAGTGGATGGTACATAATGAGTCTAGAAAAAAAAACGGTTGTATGGGATACAGTACGTGTGTAACAATTTGTAAATGTATTTTACTTATAAATCTTTTTTAGAAATGGAAAGAAGAAGGGGGAAAATTTTATTCCTATACAGGCACATTAAAATGTCTGATTTATGCTGATTTAGAATCATGTTCCCCCTCCAAAGGAAATTATTTGTACTTTCAATTCGTCAATATTTTCATTGCTGACATTTAGATTGCCTCCATTTTCTTTTCAATGCATATCCCTTGGGTCGGCTCTTGCTGGAAAGAAAAGCGATCTGTATTTCAAGCTTTTACGTATTAAAGAGCCTGGCATGTTATTCAAGCTCTAACGAAGTGACAATACCTTGTGAAAACTGGGTCGAGGAGCGCTGAAAGTAGATTGCAGTGCTGTGCTGCTCTTTGAAATCAAATCCAAGCTAGCGAATCTAGGAACCATGAATATGTAAATGAGCATTTCCATCGTATAATACACACAGATGACGAAAATCAGGAGCCGTTTATACTGTACATGTACATGAAAACTAAGGCATTTTTTGTGTAACAATATTTTTAAATGACAAAAAACTTGTTTGAAATAGAATGAAACAATGGGAACAGATTAGAAGACTGAAAAATCAAAGAATTAGATTTTGATTAATTTTTGTTTTTCAGACTACATGTACATGTATTGTGACAGGGTTAAATTTTCCTTTAATTATGTACAGGTGTCATCAGAAAACTTTCAAAAGGAATCAGTGAGCTTTTCTCCAGTTAAATGTAACACTGATTTTCTCCTTCATTTTCTTCTTATCGAATTCCAGAGTTCTATTGTTGGAAGAGAGTTGAATTATCTTTACATGTACACTGTACTGTATGTCATCACTTGGTGAACTTATTTTGTTTTCATAATTATTTTATTTTATTTTTTTGTATTTATTAATTTTTTTTTTTTTGGGGGGGGGAGGGGATCTGGAAATTTTAGGTATGAAGAAGACGAGAATGGAAATAGATTATTACTTAGATCTTGTTTTGAATATTCTGCATCAGTTTGCAAACATGTTGATTTCTACATGTATTCAACTCTAAAATCTGGTGAAAACAAAATAACAAGTTCTACCCTATAAAGTGGTACACATACAATGTATACATTTTCAGAATTTCTCCAGTGCACTACTGGGGGCCTGTTTTATGAAACTTGTCATTAAAACAAATTTAATAAATAACAGTTCAAAGTCACTGAAATCATTCAATTTGATTGGCTGATATCAAACTCATTTAAGGATATTGTTACGTGTATCATACCAAGTCTTTATGAAAAGGAACCCCGGTCTTAGTAAAATTTGAAAATTTAAATTTGATTCGATTTTGTTTAACATTACATATTTCAATTCAACAATAGAAAGAAAAAGCAAATATATACATGTACATGTAAGAATTGATTGATTTTTTTTATTTTTTTATAAAAGTTGCATACTGAAATAATTGAGTTTTTATGTGGTTTTGATTGTGGTGTAAACTGGCCTTTTTCTAGCTGAAATATCAAGTTAGGCACCCTCTCCTGATTGGATGTGAATTTCTCCTGGAAAAAAAAATGCAAAGAAAATACCCCCATCCATTAGTCCATTGCCATGGCAACCAAATTGACGTCCAAATAAAGCCGTCTCCCAAAAGAGGGCCAATGTATGTACATTAGTGAAGTTGTGATCTTGTCGAGCGGGTTTTGCAAAGGAAAAGGAAAGAAAATAAGAAATTCAAGATGGAGACTTGCATACAGTATGGTGGAAAAGGGCCGCATCCGCATCTTGGCCTACATTTGAAAGGAGAAGTCCTCCCAAACAAAAAGGTAATTTGAATAAAAGAAGAAAAATCGATCATGCACAAAGCTTAAAATTTCTTTGAAATGTGATGTGACATACAAAATTTGATACATGAATATACATGTATGAAAAAAAGTTAAGTTTATACATTGTACATGTACATTTGTAATAATGAAATTTAAACCGACAGTTATGTATTCAGAGCTGTGCTGAGAATTTTCAGTGTCTTTGGCCATGAGAAATGAAAATTGACGGCTTGAAGATGATTTCAAAAGCCTTTATTAATACCTTAAGAATACAGAGAGAAAGGTGGACAGTACAAGAGATGGGAGAATTTGAGAGGGTGGTTTCAGACCACCTCGAAGTTCGTCAGTTACAGGTATTTTCTGATCGGGAAATTTACCCGATCAGAAAATACCAGGTAATATTGGCAACGTGAAAGCAATTACGTATGATATCCCCGAAAGAAAATACCCACTAAATATTAGGTACTTGGCAAAATTACGAGAACTTTCGCGGGGATTTTTCCAAGGTTGCAGGTATTTTGGCAATGTGAAAGCAATTTACAGGAACTTTTATCCCAGTGTGTAGTTGGGCGTGGGCGCCGTGGGTGGCTGCTGAGCTAGTGGTTTTGAATCTCGCGCCTTGCCTGCTTATCAAACCATACTGCGCAACTTCAGGAATTTACCCCAAAGGGTATGTTTCGGGCCGATGTGAATGCAGGAATAAAAATGGGCATTTTTTAGCCTAAGAAAGTTCCCATAATTTAACAGGGATTCTTATGATGGAGGCGGTTTGAAACCACCTAAAGTAACATGAAAGATGATTTCAAAGTCTTTATTAATACCTTAAAAGACAGAGAGGAAAAGACGGGGAGCATGAGAACTGCTTATTAAAGTAACATGAATGAACATCTAGTGTAGTAAATGCCAAGTCATATTAAAATTGCACTAATCTTTCAGATAAAGGATATTTGCTAGAGCTGCAGCTCATATGAGATCGAACAGCTTTTATGTTGCCTGCCCAGGCCTTGGATTTGAAGAGTTGGAAACCGTCATCGATTTCATCAAGAGCAATACGATGCAACAAAAAGCCTTCCTGCCGAATGAAATTCGTCCCTCGATGCCGAGAGCTCTTGTGTTGGATTACCAGCACATTTGCAACCGTTTCAAGGAGTTGATATTAATGTCTTTGATATATTAAAGGAGATTACAGAAGCCTGTTCTTTCATTTGTTCATCCGTCTTTTCCCTCTTCTCTAGATCATCTCTCACATGCTCTCCTCTTTCAAAGTTCACTTTTCTGCTTTTCGAGATATCAGGGCCCTGTCTTACAAAGACTTATGATTGATCCGGTCAATCTCAAGTATATGGAAATCCATCAATGCTTTAATGCCTTATGTATTGAAAAGAAAGAGAATATGAAAGAGAAGTTTATTAATTATTTCCCAAAAAATTGGTTATATAAATCATGAAAAAGAATTTAATTTGTTTTAATGCACGCTTTATCTAAGCACTAAATTTATGCATTGAAGTTGGTGATGATGATGGTGATGATGATGATGGTATGATGATAGTGATGGTGATGATGATGTGTGATTGTGATAGTGATGATGGTGATGATGGTGATGGTGATGATGATGGTGATGATGATGATGGTGATGATGATGGTGATGATGATGATGGTGATGATGATGGTGATGATGATGGTGATGATGATGGTGATGATGATGATGGTGATGATGGTGATGATGATGATGATGGTGATGATGATGCTGATGATGGTGATGATGGTGATGATGGTGATGATGATGATGAGGATGAGGATAACAATGATGATGATCAGTATTTTAATTGACCATTTACACAGAGTTGAGCACTGGAAAAGGTCCATGTTGGTCTTTATTTCAGATTTGAAGGTCTCATGTTCCTAGAGAATTATTAAGTTCTCTCACATCAGGGAATCAACAATTCCCTGATCAAATTACACTGTATACATCAACTCAGTTCTAAATTACCTGTTTTGATTAAAATATTGAATATAATCATCTGGGTGGACATGCCATGCACCCTGAATTTGAAATAGACAGATATTTAACCATAGGCATTATATATGGCACCATCTTTCTAGAGAATTTCAATTCCGAGGCACCCAAGAAAAGAATGAGAGAGCATGGATGAGTGTCAAGGTGCCAAGAACTACATGTATTAAATACTATTAGAAAATATGACTAGTTTAGATTTGAAAGTCTCCATTGATGATATAATTCTTTAATTGTATTGTAGATGGCAGATTATTCCAATGATGAATAGTCTGTTCAGGGGTAATTAGTACCTCAAATGATTACTAGAAAAACTTGTCACAGATGAAAATTTGATCTATGAAAAGACCATATGTGGGTTACCAAAGCATTGCCTTATGCTGCATTGGATTCTGTCTTTTTTTTTCTCACGTCTTCCCAGTTCCATCATCATCTATGATACATTTTAGATATGAAATACATCTGTCTTTTTTGCAGCTTTATAGAGCGCCTTTTAATAATCAAACAGGGGCGGCCCAGGGTATGATAGTATATAAGAACGGTTTGAGATCGATAAGTACCCAAAGATGTGTTGAATTTTTTATAATTGTACACACGTAGACGACATGGTAGACGTGAGCGGAGGAGCAAGAGGAGAGTCAGAGGGTTGGGTTGAGGATTGAGGATGCACTGAATTGGCCAAGTGGAGGGAGGGGGCAAGAGTGATGGTTGTGTGGTATGAATCCGGCCACGCCCCTTCAATAGGACAAAACTGGACTCACATTGGTACATGACCACGTATATAAACACATTTTCTTTTTCCCCTTGTCTTTCATCTTCAGTTTAGAGGTGTTGTGGCTCAGTGGATAAGTCTCCGGACTTTGAACCTCAAAGTCTGGGGTTCAAATCCCACCACAGCACCCGCATCCTTTGGCAAGTGTTTGATGTACATTTGCCACTCTCCACCCAGGTGTAGTAAATGGGTACCCGGTAGGAAGGAATTCCTTAAATGCTCGAGCATCCGATCATGATAGCCATGCTAAAGCCGGAGTAATAGTATGCAGCCCTTAGAGACATTTGTATAAAGCACTATATAAATGTTGCATATTATTATTTTTAGTTTTTTTCTTATTTTTGTATTCATCTTTCATTTTCTCCCCATCTTAAACATTAAATATCCTAGAGGAATTAGAGGATCCGACCCTCCTCCCCATGACGCGATGTTCTCGCTTCACCCAAAGCTTCAAAGCATGGACCTACGACAACTGCAGGGCTCGACATTAGCAGTGGCCTGGTGGCCCGGGGCAACCAAAAATAAGAGTAAGGCCACCAAAATTCTGCAAAAACCCACACTTGGTGCTCCAGTTGGGCTACCAAAGTTTTGACAAATTGAAATGTTTATATTGTTTTAGGGCCACCAAGAAAGTGAAATTTATCATTTAGGTGGACCATTCAGGCGTTTACGTTTAAGAATAAAAGTTAGTGTGGAGCCTTGACAACTGTAATCAGGTCCATGTTCAAATCAACCCCTCTTTATCCTCCCTGGTCTCCCCTCTTCCTGTATTCCAAACAGTATCTTTCTTTTCCCTTTCCTGTTGCTATTTGCTAATCAGGATAGTTTGAAGATTCATCCATCTAACTGCCAGTATTGCTGTTCATCGGTTAGAGAATCACCTGTAGACAGGGATGTAATAACAAAAAGCCCTCTCCATCATGTTACTATAGTTAGAAGTTGTTGATTGCTCCAATTCGATTTCAATGTAAATAAGAATGACTATATAAAATAAAACTATGGTTTCTGTCACAAACTTTACATGTGTTTTTGTAGTGGTTTGAATCTGAGGTATCGGATATGTACATACATTAGGCCATCATTGTCAAGGTCACTTCTTTTTTATTTGTGTGCTTATTTTCTTATGCATTCAATGAATACAAAACTTCACAAAAATATAGCATGTGATACAAAAGTAGACATACCTGTACATGTATCACAGAAATATGGGAAATAGTGAACGGATCGAAGTGATCTTCGAAAATGCAATAAAATAGCAAAATTAAACACCTCCAACATTATCAAATTGAGGTTCATCTAACATTACATTAGATAATTGAAATAGGAGAACTGTGTAGGCCCCTACATGTAGTATGTACATGAAGAAAGATAATTCCCACACTGATAGCCCCCCCCCATGGTCTGTGCATAGTAAATTTGCATTTATCATATTGACATATTGACTTTTATCTGTGTAAAATAGATTGATCCATTGTGCCATGCATGAGTAAGGATTGATGAAACATAAAAGAAAAATGAATCACTCAAAGGTCATTGCACCTTGGTCTTTTTTTATTAAAAGGGGGGGGGATGGGGTTCTCAAATATAACTAAGACTGAGCATGCCTTGATTCTGGCGCAATCTGTTTCCGAAAAAAAAAATCATTACTTTGTTCTCATGCTCTTGCTTTCTTTCTCTCCCAAGAAACGGAATCAAATTACTAGTATCTTGTTGGTTGCCATCGAGAATCCCCGTAGCGGCCTTTGCGTGATAAATTGCCTTCTTTGGTTTTGCAGTGCCAGTTTTGCCATCTATAAAGCTGATTGCATTCAAATCACCAGTTTGCCACCTGTGCCGAGAGGACCTACATGTACATGTAGATTCTGTACACAGTAGTGTGTAGGGATAGTCACACCTCCTTAATAATATTCTGTGTTTATAGTGTACCATATCTTCCTACATGTATTTTATAAGAAATGAAACTTAGTTTTCCTCTTTGTCTGCAAGGTGCTATACATATACATGTAGGGGTATTCACACCTCCCCAATTAAAGATATAATACTTGGTATATTCTGTGTTATTACATGTATGTTTTAAAATGAAAAATGCAAATGTCCTGTTGGTTGTTCCTCTATCAAAACATAAACCACAAGAACAATCTGCGTATCTTGGGGCCCATCTTACAAAGAGTTGCGATTGATCTGATCTGTGCAACTATGGAAGGCCAGCAATGTCAACATCTAACATACATGTTTGTTCAAAATTATTACTAGAAATGACATAGGCTACTTGTGCGTTATCTGTTTTCTTGAAAATTCACTTTGCTTTTTTTGTTTTCAAAGGACATCAAACAAATCTCCGAAAGAAAAAAATATGACATTGTTGGATTTCCATAGAGTTACGATGGATCTGATCAATCGTAACTCTTTGTACAACAGTGCCCTGGTGTCTTGAAAGGGTGTGTTTTCATTTGGTCTAATGCCAATTTGTCCAATTGCCTACTTGTCTACCATCATTTGGTCTTCCATCAGTTCGTCCAATATCCCTTTGGACTAATTGCCATTTCCTCCACTCACCATTTGTCTAATAACCAGTTGGTCCAAGAGCCATTGAGTCCATATACCATTTGGTCTATAGACTATATTATTTGGGCAAATTGAATGAAAATAAATATTAGACCAACTGGTTATGAGACAAAATGGTCATATAATTTAAGCGAACACGTGATTAGGCGAAGTGATGATTGGACCAAATGGTTGTTAGACGAAATGTTGATGAATGGAATGGCATTAGACTAAATGAAGGTAGACTATGTGTTGAGTGGACGAGTTAGCAATCTACCCTTGAAAGGACTTATTGGATGTTTTATCTGACTAAGTTTGCTTGTCTGACAGTTATGCCTACATGAAGTTGCCTACATGTATACTAGTTTCTTGTGCTTCTTAGTCAATCAAAGACAAGCAAAAGTTACCAGATCTGACAACTTGTCAGAAATAGGTGTTGCTGAAATGCTTCCCTGGCCTTGGCACCTGTGAATGTTTGAAATAATTATTGGATGTTTTGAGGTCTGAACAAGTCCTTGTAATTTGATATGTATTTTGATTGATTTGGCTGTCATCTACTATGATTATGTGGAGTTTGGATTGATGGGAGAGAAGTATTCGACCTGTAAAGTGTAATTTGGTTTCCTTTAGAGAGTGCTATCCTCTGCACCTTTCAATTTAGGTTTGTTTTTGTGTATACTTGTGAGGGTAAATGGACATGACCATATATACCGGCAACGAAGGCCTATATGTTCTGAATTTTTTCATGAATGTCCACAATGCTATTAAATTTAACATGATGGTTCAACATATATTAAATACTTTCTGTTCCAAAAAACTTGTGAAAAACTGTGCTCTTTGGATCAGAAGGGGAGATTTTTTTGCTCTGCAATGACGTGTGGAGGATTCACGAACAATGTGATGAAATTACCCGTCAAATGACAAAGAACAGATGCTGGGAGGTCTGTCAAAAATGGATGAACTGATGGGTATTTCATGAAAGTTGTCAGTACTGACAATTTCAGTGAAATCCTTGGTTTTGATTGGCTGAAAGGTACTGGCCTCTGACTGTTACTGTGGTAACTGTTGGAGATAGACAACTTGTCAATGCTGACAACTTTCATGAATCGGTCCCCTGGTGTAGCAGTTTCGTCCGAAGTTTCAGAACTGATAAAAAAGGTCTGTTTGTCCAGAGTCAAGGACTGTACTGCTGTTTTGATACACTGATTTTGGACAAAGACTTCTAGATTGTTCTTTGTCATGAAGGGAATCTGGCAATATACATTGTCTGTTCTTGAATCTTCCATATGTTGCTAATATCTCTTGATGGCTGGTGCTACAAGGCCACTGCACACCTTACGACTGTTCGCGATTCAATTTTGGAACAAATTACATTTTGCTAATTTTCTGAAAATAAGAATGGAACATGTATTTTATTTGAGGTTAAAATTAATTGAAAGAAGACTAATATAACCATTTTGAAAGATTGCAATCCTTTAATTTGGGATAAAGGCCGAATTAGTTTCAAATTGTAGCCAATCGTACGACTGCTATGACGTCATTATGACTTGGTATTAAATTCGCTTTTATTCTAAGAAGGATGATAGCATAGTCACAGATTTGAATGTCATGATTTAGAACATTACACAGTAAGATGTTCCAAGTCTCACTATTAGCATCAAATTGTACTACATTTTATTCTGAAATCGGGTCGCAGACCAATCGTAAGGTGTGCGGTCCCCTTTACCTGAGATGATAAAAACCATGTATTGCAATGCAATGATTTCTTGCAATGTGAATGGGTAATAATGGACTCTTTATTGTGGCTGCTTCATCAAATAAGAAGCTCATGAAGTGGCCTCCTTCCCTGGAAACAAATAACTCTTGCTAAAAAGTGATGGATGGTTTAATGAAATACGGTGGTACTACTTGGAAAGGATCAGAAGAGAGAGAGAGAAAAAAAGAAAAAGGGAGAGACACAGAGAGGGGGAAAGAGTTAAGGAGCGAGGATGGGGTCGGTGGAAGAGGGAGAGAGAGAGAAAGGAAAAGAGTGAGGATTAAGGGGGGGAAATACATCACCATATTTATACTATTTTTTTTGGGGGGGCCAGAGAGAATTTTCTCCCTTATCACCGCCCATTCACATTTACATGTGTCTCGGGTGCTCGGGAAGACTATTAAATGTGCAATATGTGGCTCATGTGGTGATATGAAATACATGTGGTACAGAGTGGACTATTTTGACTCGACCCTTTCAGTAATTCAAAATTTTACAACCAAGCTTCGGATGGCGATCTCCTAGAAGGGATACAAGTAACAAGTTTTAATTGTGGCGACTTTGCAGCCGTTTTCCAGTGTGAAAGTGACCCGCATGTAATAACCATCTTGTTGTGAAACAGGACACTACTACAAGACATGTATTTTGTCAGTTAAGCCCTTCAGGAACCATTTGATAATTTAGAGTGGAAAGAGTCGGCTTGGGTTCCATCCCTTGGAAAACATGATACCAAGCATACATGTATCGTAGCTGTTCACATTTCATTTTCTCTTGTCTCTTTCTTTCTCTCTCACTCTCCCTTAAGTACAGCATTTTCCTCTCGTTTCTTCCTATTTTGCTGCCAATCTTTGTTTTCGATGTCTTCCGGGGAATGTCTGTCAATATGTTCTAAACACTCAAATTCAAAGAGAATAGGAATTACAATTTACTGGTACATGTACTGTACTTGCCCCCTCACCTTAATCAATAATTAGGGTAAAATGTGCTCTCTCACTTTCTGCGTTTCTGTCTCTCCCCTTGCCCTTTCTTTATTTTCATTCTGTCCCTCCACTTTTAGCTAATATTTTTGATACCCCATACTGTGATTTTGATACCCCCTTACTTTATGTCAACCCACACCCTTTCTCCTCCCTTTCTTTCCCTCTCCTCGTGTCTGCTCACCTGTCTACTCCTCTCCCCTATTTGTATCCCTCTCTCCCCTCCCTTCTCTTTTTTCATTCCCCTCTTCCTCCCCTCCCCTCCCATTTCCCCTCCCTCCCACCCCTTTCCCCTCCCCTCTCCTCCCCTTTCCCCTCCCCATCTCCCCTCCCCTTTCCCCTCCCCATCTCCCCTCCCCTTTCCCCTCCCCATCTCCCCTCCCCTTTCCCCTCACCTCTCCCCTCTCCTCCCCTGTCCCCTTCCTTTTCTCATCTCCCCCCTTCACCCCTCTCCCCTTTTCCTTCCCCTTTCCCCTCCCATTTATTCCCTTCCCTCCCTTCTCTCCTCATCCCTCTCTCCTTTCTCCTATCTTTTCTCCTCTCCCCTCTTTCCTCCCCTCTCCTTTCCACTCCCCTCTTCCTTCCCTTCTCCCACTCCCTCTCCCCTTGCCCTCCCCCTTTCCCCCCATCTCTGCCATCCCCCTCTCCCCTGTCCTTCCATGTCCCCCTCCCCACACCCACTCCTTGCTCCCCTCGTCATTTTTCATCAATTCATGTCTTGGGCTCAATAATACGCAGATTCCTACATGTGTGTCCATAAATGCATCTAATATGACCTCAAACCCAACCAAGCAAGAAATGTCAAATTTCCTTTCGGCGTGCAAGACATCTTCCTCTTCTTAAATTGACACGCAACATCATAATGGAAAATGCCTTCAGCTGGCCTGCTTGAATTGCAGTCTAAATGGTCGTGAAGACAAAATCAATACCGGGAGAACAAAGGCCGAAATGACTGGGACGGATTGGAGCACGAGGGTGGCTTGCCTCGTTGTTTGCGAGGATCGCATCTTCATCCGTGCAAATCAATTACATGCCGAATTATGTCGGGGGTAATCAGACACCCAAGATGAACATGAATATTCAAGAGGCTTTACAGGTTTAGACAGAAAATGCAGCCTCGTCCTATTATCATAATGTACATTATAGGGGAAGCACACCCCAAGAGAAATTTATTTGACTGTATCTCTCTGAGTACGTCTCTAATTTTAAAAGGATTACTTTGTAAAAGCCAAAGTTCTTGATGGCCTCAGTACTCAGGATGCAACATGATGATGTCTTAAAATATAATCCAACTAGAATTAGAGATAATTTCCATTTTTTTTAATACAACACTTATAGTCTCATACTCTGATATTTTTTGTCCAGGAAAAAAGGTATGGAACTCTTCCAAGCATTTCTTTAGAGAAAGATAAAATTTTATTTGAAGCATTTTGCCTGCTGATCATGACTCTGTTTCATAAAGACTTGTTATAAATAAAACAAAGAATGCACTATCCGCCAATTATATTGAATGATTTCATTTATAGCTTAAAATGGTTGTTTAAATTTTTTTTTTATTATAAGAAGCTTTATGAAACAGAGCCCAGTTCCCATATTTTTTTTTAGCCAAATAACAATACTATTTCCTTTGTTTTCAAAGTCTTATGGACATTTTTATTGCATCACATAAAAGAGATGAATGCATTTTTTTAATTTGCCTGCACATTTTAAAGCAAACTAGAATTTCCTTTGACTTTGGAGAAATCCTTGTAACAATTTTATGAATTTGAAAAGTACACTTGTGGGTATTTTTCTTTGTGGAGTGTTACAAGTGATGTACTTTGCTTTCTCACTTGTAAAATACCAAGTATTTCTTGATCTGTTGGGTGTGGAATAATAATATTCTGCATTTATATAGCGCTTAACACATCGGAACGTCTCTAAGCGCTTTACAGATATGTTATTACCCCCGTCATCGGATCCTTGCATGCCCGCATACAATGTATGCACCTTCTCCACTCCCTGGGGAGCATTCCAACAAGAGTTCCAAGACTCAATTGCTAGGCATACTACATGTACATAGGCTTTCGCTTTCTACCGGGTACCCATTTAACACCTGGGTGGAGAGTGGCAAATTGTGGATTTGACGTTTTGCCAAAGGATGCTAGCCCATAGTGGGATTCGAACACATAACCCTCTGATTACAAGGCTGCTACACCACGGCACTTCCACAAGGAATTATCGATTACCTCTACACTAGAGAGCATACTTGTATGTAGTGAATATCATGAATAATTCATACACCAGCCAATTAACTTCACAAATCCCCTTGATGAGATTTTGTTTTTTAATGTATTCGATAGTAGATCAGGAGAGGAGACAAACAGAAAGGAAGAGGGGAGAGAGAGGAAGAGGGGAGAGAGAGAAAGAGAGAGAGCAAATAGAATTGGGGAAAATTTCATCTACTTTTTTCTGACAAGTCAGATCTGGGCCCCGTCTTACAAAGAGTTACGATTGATCCAATCGTCGTAACTTTATAGAAATCGATCAGTGTCATAATTTTTTCTCCAGGAAATTTGCAAAATGTCCTTTTAAACAACTTTAGGAGACACACCAACTTGTCAAGAAATCAATTAATTTATGGATATACATTCATAACTAGAAATTTTAATTGATCAAACATGCATTTTATCTGTTGACTTTGCTGGCTTTCCAGAGTTTTGATTGATCGGATGAAGCACAGCTCTTTGTAAGATGGGGCCCTGACATTTTTACTGATTTTGATTTCATGTGAAGCACTGTTACGATAGTGACTGTCGGATAAACTGTTACTTTTGGATAAAACCTCCTAGTCATTCTGACAATTCCTTTCATAAAACGCTCCCCAGAAAGCAGTTGACCAATGATCTTTTTTTTCTTTTTGTTTCATTTCAGGTGACAAAACGCTGGATGGGTATCAGAAGAAGAAATATGTGTGCAAACTCCTTTTCATATTCCTGCTCGGTCATGATATTGATTTTGGGCACATGGAGGCAGTCAACCTACTCAGTGGAAACAGATACACAGAAAAACAAATAGTTAGTATTCATTTCTCTTTTCTATCATTCTTGAAGAAACAGGGGCCTGTTGCAGAAAGAATTGCGATCAAACACAACTCAAAACATCTTGAGCAATAGATTTTCAGCCAATGGAGCACCCGTATTCGGGACTTGCGCTTGATATTTTGACTTGCGTTTAAACGCAACTCTTTCTGCATTAGGCCCCTGAGCTGCCAAATAGTAGGATTTTTAAGAGGGGAGTGACATTACATTGTACAAATGATTTATCCGCCTAGAAATAGGATTTTTGAAACTTGTAAGAATGACGATTTTTAGTATGTTTTCAGAATTTTAAAGAAAATAGGATTTTATTAAAATAGGATAAAAAGAAATATTAATAGAATTATTTTCACGATAAAGGTAGTGTTTATTTTGGCAAGTGCAGGTGCATGTAATATGATTAAAAAAAAGACTAAATACCAAGTAGTCTTTATTTATATTTCTTTGACAGTATTGGGGATTTTCATGTTGACATGTTTATGGAATAACTGATACCAGAACTGAAACAATGTCGTGTGGTGATTGGCATGGTGTGGCAGTGTGTTTATTATTCTGGGGCCTGTTGCAAAAAGAATAGCAATCAATCGCAACTCCAGAAATCAAGCGCAACTTGATTTTCAACCAATCAACAGCGCGCATTTGGGACTTGCGATTGATTTTTTGAATTGCGTTTAAACGCAACTCTTTCTGCAACGGACCCCTGATGTGCAAAAAATTACTATTATCGAAGTGTTATTTTGCAAGAGCTATATTGTACAAAACATTCTCACTGTAGGCATTGCATGTTTGAGGGGTGGGTTAAAATGGTGGCAATTCAAGGCTGTACCTTTGATTTCTCAGAAATTGTACTTGATTGTCGAAAGTGTCTGCAGGGTTCTCAGAGTGACACTTACGCTGATTTTTGCTGCAGATAGAAAGACCGATAAAGATCTTATCCTTTCTTTTCTTTTCTTGTAGGGCTACCTGTTCATCTCAGTGCTCGTGAGCGAGAACAACGAACTGATGAACCTGGTTATTCAGACGATAAAGAAGGACCTTCAAAGTAGGAATGCAGTGTTTATCAATCTGGCACTTCATTGTATAGCCAACATTGGCAGCCAGTCCATGGCAGAAAAACTAGGCAAAGATGTACCAAATCTACTTGTATCAGCGTAAGTACTCGTGGTTATGGGGGGATGGATAAGGATTGGTAATGATGAGCAGGAGGAGGGAGGCGTAGAGGAGGGAGAAGGAGGGAGGGGAGAAGGAGGGGGGGGGGAGGGAGAGGGGGAGGCAGAGGAGAGAGAGGCAGAGGAGAGGAGGAGTACTCTGTGTCACTCTATGGAGCGTGGTGGCCCAGTGGATAAGTCTTCTGACTTTGAAACAGAGGGTCGTGGGTTCGAATCCCAGCCATGGCGTAATTTCCGTCAGCAAGAAATTTATCCACATTGTGCTGCACTCGACCCAGGCGAGGTGAATGGGTACCCGGCAGGAGCTCGAGCTAAAGCCGGGGTAATGATAATAACAACGCGCCTTGGAATAGAATATTTCTAGATAGATGGCAATATACATGTATAAATGCCTATTATTATTATTATTATTAGGTAGTGGGGAGGGGGGAGAGGAGGGGGAGGAGGAGGAGGAGAGGGGAGAAGGAGGAGGTAGCAGAGGGAGAGGGAGGAGGAGGAGGGGGAGGAGGACAGGGAGGATGGAAATGAATAGGAATATGAATAGCGAAAGGAAAGAGAAGGGGAGAGAAAAAGGAAAATGAGGTAATGAATGGTGACTAGGATGGGGAGAGGGAGATAGGAAGGGAATTGGTAGAAATGAGAAGGATAAGGAGGGGAAAGGGAGGAGGAGGGGGAGAAGGGTAGGTGGAGGGGAAGGAGAAGGGTAGATGGAGGGGAGGTGGATGATAGGGAGAAGGAAAAGGAAAATAAGAGGAGGCAGAGGAAAATGATGGGAAGGAAGAAAAAGGAAAGGAGAGGGATGGAGAGACGACGAGAAGGATAGGGAGGAGGAAGGAAAGGAGGAGAATGCCTAATCATTCTGATAATAATGACAAGTAATACCTTGGTCACATTTGCTCTACGCCGGTCGTACGGTGAGTCGAAAAGAGTCGATTCATTTTTGTCTCACCTGCGAAGCAAAGTGAGACTATAGGCGCCGCTTTTCTGACGACGGCGACGGCGGCGTCAACATCAAATCTTAACCTGAGGTTAAGTTTTTGAAATGATGTCATAACTTAAAAAGTATATGGACCTAGTTAATAAAACTTGGCCATAAGGTTAATCAAGTATTACTGAACATCCTATCAGAGTTTCATGTCACATGACCAAGGTCAAAGGTCATTTAGGGTCAATGAACTTAGACCATGTTGGAGGAATCAACATCGAAATCTTAACCTGAGGTTAAGTTTTTGAAATGTCATCATAACTTAGAAAATATATGGACCTAGTTCATGAAACTTGGACATAAGGTTAATCAAGTATCACTGAACATCCTGCATGAGTTTCACGTCATATGACCAAGGTCAAAGGTCATTTAGGGTCAATGAACTTTGGCCGAATTGGGGATATTTGTTGAATTCCCATCATAACTTTAAAAGTTTATGGATCTGATTCATGAAACTTGGACATAATAGTAATCAAGCATCACTGAAAATTTTGTGCAAGTTTCAGGTCTCATGATTAAGGTCAAAGGTCATTTCGGGTCAATGAACTTTGGCCGAATCGGGGGTATCTGTTGAATTACCATCATAACTTTGAAAGTTTATTGGTCTAGTTCATTAAACTTGGACATTAGAGTAATCAAGTATCACTGAACATCCTGTGCGCGTTTCAGGTCACATGACCAAGGTCAAAGGTCAATGAACTTTGGCCGAATTGGGTGTATCTGTTGAATTACCATCATAACTTTGAAAGTTTATGGATCTGATTCATGAAACTTGTACATAAGAGTAATCAAGTATCACTGAACATTCTGTTCGAGTTTCAGGTCACATGATCAAGGTCAAAGATCATGTAAGGTCAATGAACTTTGGCCATGTTGGGGTTTTTTGTTGAATAACCATCATATCTCTGTAAGTTTATTGGTCTAGTTCATAAAAAAGGGAAATAAGAGTAACCATGTATCACTGAACATCTTGTGCGAGTTAGAGTAGTATTCAAAGTGAGCACTGCTGCTATATTGAACCGCGTGATGCAGTTGAGACGGCCAGAGGCATTCCACTTGTTATTTAAACCACCTATATGTAGGACATAAAAATTTTAGAACGACTGTTTTCAACTCGCCGTAGAACAAATGTGACCAAGGTATAAAGGTTTAAATTTCTTCATGAAATTTCTAACGATGCTATAAACCTTCTTTCCCTTCTCCATCCAGTGACACCATAGACCAAGTGAAGCAGAGCGCCTCACTATGCTTACTCCGTCTCTACCGTACATCCAGTGAATCGATACCCAGCGGGGAATGGACATCAAGAGTCATACACCTTATCAGTGATTCACATATGGTGAGTCAATTCTCAAGGGGCTGTCACCAGGGGAGAAAAATACTTGAAAACTCAGGGCAATAATGCCCCCAAAATGCTTAAAAGAGCCGTGGAAACTAAAGAAGAAAAAAAAAGGAGCCCGGTAAAATCCCCATTCATTGCAGTGTTAAAGCTTATCCAGATTTAGGCAGTTAGTAAAAAGTAGCCCCGAAGTTAAAAAATATATGTGTACATGTATATATTGTCAGGCTGTGACACCAGGGCGTCTTACAAAGAGTTACAATTGATCTAATTGATCGTAACTCTGGAAATCTATTAGTGTCACAATTTTTTTCGACAGGAAATTTGCAAAATGCCCTTCGTAAGCAAAGGAGAACACACTCAATTGTTACGAAATCGATGAATTTATGGATATACATACATATCTAGAGAAAATTTTGAGCGAACATACATTTTATATGTTGACATTGCTGGCTTTCCAGAGTTGCGATTGATCAGATCAATTGCAATTGATCGGATCAATTGCAACTATGGAAAGCCAGCAATGCCAACATCTAAGATGCATGTCTGCTAAAATTGTTTTTTTTTAATTTTGATTGGGATCTTATCATATTAGTGTCCACATCCTACCAGGCACCCATTGAACACCTGGGTGGAGGGTGGCAAACATGGCTTGCCAAAGGACATAGCGCAGTAGGGGATTTGAACCCTCGACCCCTGGTTGAAGAGTCAAGTGACTGAACGACAACACCTCTACTTGTAATACTTCTCTTTATTTTTTTTCCTAGGGCGTTGCTACGGCAGGATCCAGTCTCATATACGATCTGTGCTTAAAGAATCCAGAAGACTACAAAGGCTGCATTCAGTTAGCTGTCTCCAGGCTCAGTAGAGTGAGTTTCTCACCCATTTAATCCAGGGGGGGGGGGTAATTCTGGGGAGCGTTTCATCAACATTTTGTCCGACAAGTTGTCAGATCTGACATCTTTCCTTGATATTGATTGGCTGAGAAGCAATGTTACTATGGTAACTGTCGGATAAAATGGGACTTGTCCGATAAAACGTCTGACAAGTCCTTTCATGATACGCTCCCCAGAACTTTGTTTGTTACTGTACTTTTTTATGTCACTCTTTTTTTATTATTGTAATTGTACATTTTAATTTATATACACTTACAAAGGGATTTGACTCTGATGGTCTTTTACGACTCCCTACATCTGCTACATTTTTACTGTATGTTATAGCCTTTTGTCATTTTTGTCTCACCTGCATAACAAAGCGAGACCATAGGCTCTGTTCCGATGGCATCGTCACCATTTGAATCTAAACCAAGATGAAGTTTTTGAAATGTTATAACTTTGAAAGTATATTGATTTAGTTTATGAAACTTGGGCATAGAAGGAATCATGTATCACTGATCGTCTTGCACGAGCTTCAGTTTATATGATTGATTAAGGTCATAGGTCATTTATGGGCCCATGAACTTAGTAATGGTATTATATTAATAGTGTTTTTTTTAGAATTCATCTTGTTTTCAAACTCACCATTGCTGCTATATTGAATTGGGTAACGCAAGTGAGGCTGCCACTTGTCTTGTATATGCATGTGTTTTGATAGAGATGCTAAATAAATGAGTTTAATTGAATGATCTTCTCCCCCCCTAGATTGTTACATCATCATACACAGACCTTCAGGACTACACATATTACTTTGTTCCCGCCCCCTGGTTGGCTGTCAAGCTCCTGAGATTGCTACAGCTCTATGGACCACCAGACGACCCAGCTCTCCGGGGTCGTCTCACCGAGTGTCTGGAAACGATACTCAATAAAGCACAGGTAAAAAAAATTTCTTCACTCTATGCTGCTTGTAGTAATTTGATCAACCTGAGTAAAGTTCAATTTTGCTTTATTTTATTCAATTTTTGACAAACAAATGTGCTGATGGCAAACAAACATTTTTCTTTTCCTTAGAAGTTACTTCAAATATGGAGTTAAGTATAGCTGTAAGATTATCATTAACACTCTATAGAATTATCTTTAAAGAGTGTTATCATCCACTGTATTAATTCTCAATAGATTTTTATTAGAATGCAGTGAATTCACAAAGGGCATCAGAAAAATTCACATAGACTCCTTGTCATTATTGTAACTGCCACAGAAACCTCGATTGCGATTGGCTGCTAGTGGTTAATGATCGATTTTACAAATGATGTTACCTTTTAAGGAAATGAAATAAATCAACACCAATGAAAATATGGTGTGTATCGTTTATCACAAGAAAGGCTCACCATTTGTTTTGTAAAGATGCTTGTAACGGCTTACCAAGGTCCTGGTGCTGGAGCCACTTCAGTCATTCATCCAGGTTTCAACCTGGGCCCTATCGTACAAAGAGTTACGATTGATCCAATCAATCTCAACTGTATGGAACTCCATCCATACCATAATTTTTCTTGAGGAAAAACCCAACCCAATCTCCTTACTAAACCAATAGAATCATCTTCAGAAGAACAACGAACGTATGAATATATGTCATATCTAGAAAATATTTTGAACAAATTTGCATTATAGATGTTGACGTTGCTGGCCATCCATAGTTGTGGTTATCTGATCAATCGCAACTCTTTGTAAGTCGGGGGCCCAGGGGGCCGTTTCATAAAGTTGTTTGTATGATAAGAGCGACTTTAAGAACGACTGGCGAACCTTTCTTTCGCGCTAAACCATTGCCAATGAATATACCAGTTACATGTACCACAAGAAATGATCACCAGTCGTCTTAAATTCGCTCTTAACTTACGAACAGTTTTATGAAACACCCACCAGGTTTAGTCCCTGACTACGAGGGCTGGCACTTGCAGAGATCACTGTCATCCCCTCCCTCCACTTTATTCAATGCATCCTCCTCCCTCAATCCAACCTACGTCCTCTGCTCCACCACTCGCTTCTTCCATTCGTCTTCCGTCTCTCCCTCTCTGACCCTCCCCCTCGAACTCAAGCGCCCCTCTCAAAACCTGATAAATATCCCTCCTCTTATTTTCCGATATCTGTATTGAAAGTCTTGTTACTATTTCACCTTTTTTAAATTTTGATTTAGGAGCCACCAAAGTCCAAAAAAGTCCAGCATTCCAACTCCAAGAATGCCGTCCTGTTTGAGGCTATTAACCTCATCATTCATCATGACAGGTAAGAATATGAAAGAACTATAGTGTGTATCAAAAAGAAGTTTACACTTTGAAATATTCCTATTTCATCATGACAGGTAAGAATATGAAAGAACTTTAGTGTGTATCAAAAAAAGTTTACACTTTGAAATATTCCTATGAAATTATGAATTTGTAATACAGTCCGACCTCTCTTATCCAAACACGTTGGGACCAGCACCAATCCAGATAAGGGATTTATCCAGATCTGAGAGACCCAATATTAAATACACGCAGCTGCACTGCCGGCTGCCTCCCCAGGCCACCGGCAGAAGCTACACTATTGTAGTGGGCGTACGGTAAAGACAATATTCACTGCAGAGTCAGTGCAAATTATAGGCAGTGTTTTCATGGAAATGAAATAGATCGATGGCCAAAACTCTTGGATAATTTACCTGCTAAAATGACTGAGGTATACATCCAGCATACCTCAAAAGAAAGAGAATGACTTGATGAAACCAAGTTTTAAAATTAGATCATCGCAGCATGTATAGCAGCTTCGCAATGTCAGCCATTGTTACACAAACTGTAGGCTCAAACATGATAGATGGCGCTGTCCGTAATGAGGTCTAAAGTTAGCTAGCAAGACATGTGTTTTTCCCGCGAAGCAAAAAGAGAAACGTGATGAAATGTTTGCGCTGCACCCTGATTTACTGGAAATTATTCCTAAAGTTTTTTTTGTGATTTGGGTGAGATATTTTCATGAAAAATATGTTTGTTGTAGGGTGACTATGTTGGGAAATATATGTAATCAAAGTGAGTTTACGTATAGGATTGAGTTTAGATTGAAATCTCATTTCCTCACGTACCGGTACTAGATTGAATAAAAAAAAAAAATCTTGGCAACTGTGCGTCCGGATAATAGAGAGATCCGGATAGGGGGAGGCCGGATAAGAGAGGTCGGAATGTATCCTAAAACTTTTTTCACAATTATTGGTATAGGTATGTTTTAGCGAGTCTTTCCACCTTAGTGAGCACCAATTACTTCAAAAAAGTTCGTTGAAATGATTTGTGCAAAAACGTGAAAGTCCATGGTTATATGATTCGAAGTAAATCTGAGGTGCTTCCTAGGCCATTGGACAGCAATGTAATTGCATACATTTATACCAAAGTCAATTAGGCAACATTGTGTAGACGTTCATTCTCCTAAAATTGTTTTCAAAATGATCAATAGGGCCTACTAATTGCAATTCTAAGAATTGCCTATATTGCAGGCCCTGTTCACACAGCTAATGATGTATTTATCCGTCTACGTTTTTAGTGAGCCCTCCTTGCTGGTGAGAGCATGTAATCAACTAGGTCAGTTCCTACAACACAGAGAAACGAATTTGAGGTGAGTCTGAATGCATCCTACATGAAGATTTTCTAAGAGTTTATAAAGAATAGTGACCTTTAAATGCATTTCTGAACAAATCCTAGTTAATGGTTTGCTAAAATATCAAGAGTTCACAAACAATTGTAACTATTATGCATAAAAAGGAAATATTAAATTACAAAACATAGAACGAGTTGGATAGGCAAAATCATTTACTGATTATATGAGTTTAAACTGAATTTGATTTGATTATATGTTACATTATCTTTGTCATGAATTATGTCGGGGTGTTATAAAAATCTGGCAATTGATTGCAAGTCAATTTCAGGTCCCAAAATCAATTGAAAGTCATGCATTTCATTGGAAATTTAAAATCGATCGATAGTCTTTTTCCTGCATCAACAATTGATTTGTTTTAGTTAAAATAGATGTATCACGTGTAAAATTTCATTAGAAATTTGCGATTGATTGCAATATTTCTTGCCGCACCCCCTGGAGTAGCATGATGAATCCTAGCATGTCATACAAGTGTGAGCTAAAATGAAAAGATGAAAAGATGACAATCCATGTTAAATCTTAACTCAAATCTTCAGGTGCACAGACTTTTGGACCACCATCATAGTAACGAATCAAAGATTTATTAATCATTCCTTTTTCTCGCAGGTATCTTGCGCTCGAGAGTATGTGTCTACTAGCTTCATCTGAATTCTCAAGAGAAGCAGTCAAGAAACATCTAGACACAGTTGTCACGGCCCTCAAGGTAAAGCGATAGGGGTATTTTGGTGTATGGAGTGGAATCTAATACTTTGGCTGGTATTCTGAACTCAGGTTTAAATTTAACCCTGGTTTAAAGTTGTGGTTTAACTATGGAGAGCCAATTGGGGCACAAATCCCTAACAGTACACATCCAATTAATTAACTCATTTGTCTGAGAGTGACAACGGAAGTATTTTCTTCATTATGAAAGCAACAGGAAAAAAAATAGTAAACATAAGAGATATACAATATAATCAGTATTTTTGAATTTTTGGCTCCCTATAATTTTAGCACAGAGTTAGATTATGGTGTAAGTCAAACCTGACTTCAGAATATGAGTCATTGACTACTATTAGTGTTCACATTTATATATCATTGTTCAGTAGTGCCATGTGATCCTAGTAAAAAACTTGTGGAAATGCTCAATAATAAGTAAAAAAAAAAGGGGGGGGGGGTGTATTCTTTTTATGAGAGATTGGTATTTTGAATTATTACACATGCCCACACATCTGTGTTTGTAATTTTATCATACTTCTTGGGTTTGTGGCTTCTGGTAAGGTTTTAAGATTTCTTAATTCATTTACTTTGATTAAACAAGCAGTAGAGTAGATTGAAATAAACATGATTAGTTTACCGATAGATTTGCAATTGCAATAATTACAAAAATTACCCATGCAAAGCTCACTTATTTCAGCAGATGTGTAGTGATTAACTTATTGGATGAGCCTGCGCCTATGAATGTTTTTTAACAGATATATGGCGCAATATAAATGCGGTGGATCATCATTATCATTGTCATCGTCATCATCATCATGATGCAGCCTTGCAGATTGCATCACATACTAATGGGGTGTTGCAAGAAACTTGCGATCAATTAGAAGTATCTGTTTGGTCCCTAAATCAATAATATGTCTTGCAATTTATTGTAATTTCACAATTGATTTCTAATCTGCACCTTTAAAAATGGAGTGTAATCCGATTTGGTACAGCTAACCTTAATCTATCAATTGTAAAATTGGAACAGAATATTTGCGATTGATCGCAAATATTTTCTTGCAACACCCCCTAACACTGCAAATGTTTGTGGCACTTGCGCGATCAATGACCGATATCTCAGGGAGGGTAGACTTTGCCCCCCTTCCCCTGGCTGTGAGATGAGTCTTGGGAATAGCATGTGTTGCATAATATTTTGATGGCTTGCCTGTTAATTCTAATGTTTTGATTTTGGTCATAAACAGACGGAGCGTGATGTAAGTGTGCGCCAACGAGCCGTAGACCTGCTTTACGCCATGTGTGATAAATCAAACGCAGACCAGATCGTCGGTGAGATGCTTATATATCTAGAGAAAGCTGACTACTCCATTAGGGAAGAAATGGTAAGGACTTTTTCTATTTGAGCAAGGTATAACAATTGAATCCTTCTAGAAAGCCCTCAAATATTCAGGGGTGCGAGCATTCAGCTTTTTAGTTGCTTTCAGCTATTTTGGTTTGTTTTATTTTTCTTTTTTGGGGAGCTTATTGTGCTTTCTATCTATTTGAAGTACAGGAACATGAAATGTTTGCTATTTTCAATTTTCAGACCCCAAATATATCTCTTCATTCTAGAATAAAATAATAATGAACACTTTTTTGTGGGGGGGTTGAGTAATTACATATGATATTTGTACTTTTGTTTTAAAACTATATTGATTTATATCAATACAAATACTAAATAAACTTAAATGAATTATTCCTATTATCGTGTCTATTTATTATTCTTTTCCATTTTTATTTCTACACCTTTTCAACATTCTTTTCATTTTATTTTCATTTCAATTTCTTTTCAATTTACTTTTAATTTCATTTGTTCACAGCCAGTCAGATGCAAGTATTTCAGTAGCTTATAACAGTTGCTTATATCACTGTCTATTTGTTTCTTCCCAGGTACTCAAAGTGGCCATTTTAGCCGAGAAGTATGCGAGTAATTACACATGGTATGTGGATACAATCCTCAATCTGATTAGGATTGCTGGTGATTACGTCAGTGAGGAGGTGTGGTACAGAGTCATACAGATCGTCATCAACAGTGAAGAGGTACAGGGTTATGCAGCTAAGACAGTCTTTGAGGTAAATATAAAACAAATAATGCCCAGTTGCGAGTGTGTTTGAGTATGTCAGTGACGCGGTGTGGTATAGAGTTAAACGGATCATCATCAACAGCGAAGAGGTACAGGGTTATGCAGCTAAGACAGTCTTTGAGGTAAATATAAAACAAATAATGCCCAGTTGCGAGTGTGTTTGAGTATGTCAGTGAAGAGGTGTGGTATAGAGTTATACAGATCATCATCAACAGCGAAGAGGTACAGGGTTATGCAGCTAAGACAGTCTTTGAGGTAAATATAAAACAATGTCCAGTTGCGAGTGTGTTTGAGTATGTCAGTGAAGAGGTGTGGTATAGAGTTATACAGATCATCATCAACAGCGAAGAGGTACAGGGTTATGAAGCTAAGACAGTCTTTGAGGTAAATATAAAGCAAATGATGCACAGATTTGTGTTTGAGTATGTCAGTGAGGAGGTGTGGTATAGGGTCATAGAGATCATCATCAACAGGGTAGAGTACAGAGTTATGCAGCAAAGATGGTCTTTGAGGTAAATAAAACAAATAATGTACAGTTGCAAGTGTGTCAGTGTCATGTGATTATGTCAGTGAGGTTGTGTGGAATAGAGTTGTACAGATTGTCATCAACAACAAAGAGGCACAGGGTTATGGGGCAAAGAGGTAAATATAAAACAAATAATGCAAATTTGTGAGTGTGTTTGATTATGCAAGTGAGGAGGCGAGGTTTATTGGATTTTTCTTTGATCTGAATTATTTTCACTCTATTCTTTGCAAGTCAATTTTTTTAACCTGTAAAAATTGTATGTTTTTTGAAATTCTCTAAATTAAATATCCTTGCAGCATTTTTTTTTTCCTTTTTTGTATTGTGAAAAAAATTTGATTCTATTTTCTGGACATGAACCAGATCTAGAACTATGATAATAGAATAACTATTCACCATGATTTTAAAGACTTTCTCATGAAATTATTGTTTGCTGCAACTACATACATATACATAGCTCTGCTGTCCTATGACAAAAGGAATTGACTCTGATTTTTTTTTTAATGTACTTTTTCTTGATTTTTAATTTCTGTATGTTCTACATAATGCTAAAGAAATTGAAGCCACAAAGCTCCCAGGTTCTGATATATAGAGATTTCAAAAGCAAGTAACTCTTAACTAAGAAATTAACTCCACAGAGTTGCTTCCTTTTGTTAAATGACAGCATAGCTGCTTTGACAAGCTCTTGAATTACCAAACCCATTAAAAAAAAAATTACTTGTATTTTTTCCAGGCCCTTCAAGCTCCAGCGTGTCACGAAAACATGGTCAAGGTCGGAGGATATATCCTGGGAGAATTTGGAAACCTCATCGCAGGTGATAAAAGATCCAGGTGAGAACCGCCTTTCAAGCCAAATCCCTCATGGGCCTGTTTCACAAATTGTGTTTTAATGACAAATTTGCAATGATAGTTAAAAGCTACTGAAATCCTTCAACCTGATTGGCCAATACCAAATCTGTCATAGAAATTGTGCATTTGTTATTGTAACAAGTGTTTATGAAGCTGGACCCAGTTCCATACTGAAAGAGATGGAAGAGCAGTGGTTACTAGGCCTGGGACGAATTCCCTTTTGTGCCACATGATTGTTTACCAGGGTAAACTGAAATTTTTCAGACAATCAAGATTCCTGGATTATGAGAAATAATCGAAAAAAGTTGATCTGCTTACGTGACCTATTGGTGGTCAAACATAATTAGTGAGCTGACTCAGTTGACATACAAATTGACATTACTGAATGGTTGCCAGCAAAGCCGTCTTTGTGTCTTGAAGAATGAGTGAAAATGTTTGGAATTCACTAGGTTTTAGCATTAATTTCATTTCTAATCTTTCAACCCTTCCTGAATCGTGATTATTGCAAGTTCTTGCTAAATGTGAGGGTATTTTATCTGGGCGTCTTTGTCTTCCGATTGGTAGTTCTTACTAATTCCTTCGGTGATGTGTGTTAATTGTATATTATTACCCCCTTAGATCTAATTCAGTACCCAAAGGGTTAATTATCGTTCCATTTCTCTTTTTACCAGTCCACAAGTTCAGCTCAATCTTCTTCATTCCAAGTTCCACCTGTGTACTGCTCCAACCAGAGGACTTCTCCTCTCAACATATGTCAAGTTTATCAACCTCTTCCCAGAGATCAAACCTATCATACAAGATGTAAGTATATTATATTGACTGATCCTGAGTGAGATAGCACATATATATTGCCTTTAAGTTTATCAACCTCTTCCTAGAGATCAAACTTACCATACAAGATGTAAGTATATTAAATTGAGTGATACTGTGATACTGGGTGAGATAGCACATATATTGCCTTTAAGTTTATCAACCTCTTCCCTGAGATCAAACCTATCATACAAGATGTAAGTATATTATATTGAGTGATACTGAGTGAGGTAGCACACGTATTGCCTTTAAATTTATCAACCTCTTCCTAGAGATCAAACTTACCATACAAGATGTAAGTATACATATAATCATCATCATCATCACCATCATCGTCATCATCAACATTGTCATTGTCATCGTCATCGTCATCGTCATCATCATCGTCATCATGATCATTCTCATCATCATCACAACCATCATCATTCTCATCATCACAACCATCATCATTATCATCATCATCGTCATCATCATTCTCATTATTCTCATCATCATCATCATCATAATCATCATCTTCATCATCATCATCATCATCAAAGGTTGATATGGATCATTATTGGCTTTGAATATATCACATGAATTCTAATCGGATTGTACAATGATTTAATATTTAGTTTATATGCTTCTCTAAACAAATTTCTATTTTGTTTTGTAACAGGTACTAAGAAATGATAATCAGCTACGCAACGCCGATGCTGAGCTTCAACAGAGGGCGGTAGAGTATCTTCAACTCAGTGTATGTACTTCAGCCGATGTACTGGTATGTGTTCACCTTACTTGTTTGATAATAGTAATTGATTTATTCACATTTCATTCTATGTTTGGGCCACTGGTAATAAGTTATGTGTTTTTTTAGGGGCTCTCACCTATGTTTTAAATTGTAAATATATGTTTTTATCGTTTTTCCACATAAGGCAAAAGATGGAAATGAAATAATGCTTGTCATTTATAAAGAGAACTCTATATATTTTTCTATCTGAAGATGCAAGTTATCTTATCCCATGTTCCTCCCAAGCCAGTGTTTTGATGCATCATGGTGGAGTGATTACGACTCTCGCCTTGTAATCAGAGGGTCGTCAAACCAAAAGAAGTCTTTTCTTTATAATTATCAATGCCTTATTAAATTGTACACATTGTTAATACATGTTTTTTATTGTTTTTCCACATGAAGACAAAAGAGGAAAATGAAATATTGCATGTCATTTATAGAGAGCCCTCTCTACATTTGTCTATCTGAAGATGCACGTTATCTTAACCCAGGTTTCTCGCAAGCTAATGTTTGAATGCATCATGGTTTAGTGATTCTGACCCTCGCCTGGTTATCAGAGGGTTGTTAGAAAAATATATTTTTTTTTTTATTCACCAGGCATTTCAGAGGTGAGGCATCCATTGTCACAGAGAATCGTTGTTGTTTGCAAAACTTAAAAAAAAAAAACTAGGGATTGTTAGCATGGGAATGGTCTTAAAAGATGTCTCTTTTATATTTATTTTTCCGTCAAACAGGCGACAGTTTTAGAGGAGATGCCGCCATTTCCAGAGAGGGAATCGTCGTTGCTTGCCAAACTTAAAAAGAAGAAACCTTCCGCAGCCGGTCCAGGGACAGAAGAAAAGAAGAAAGGGGGAATAGAACTCAATAGTATAGGAGAGAGCAGTACGGATTCATTGGAGGTGAAAAAAACTTTTCAATTATTTAGTTTGTCTCCTTTTAATTCAATTTAATTCAATATATAGTACGCCATTGAATAGGCAACTAGAGAATCACTGCCTCTTGAATGCTATATATTATAACCACCGTGGTCTGGCGTCCTTTGGCAAGGCGTTAATCCACACTTTGCCACTCTCGACCCAGGTGCTAAATGGGTACCCAGTATGATGTGAAAGTCATTGTAGCTTGTCAATTACTGTGTGCGCCTCACCGGCGACTGACTGGAATACTCCCCAGGGAGTGGAGGATGTGCACACATCTTGTGGGGGAAAGACTGATTGCATCCGATGACGGGGGTAATAATATATCTGTAAAGCGCTTAGACACATTCCAATGTATAAAGCGCTATATAAAAAGTGGACTATTATTATATTATTACTTTGAATTTCAATTACTATTTCTGTTTCAAGATCATTACAATTTCATTGCAATTCTATTTCTAGACTCTTGATTGTTTTTCTCCTTCAATTGGAATTTTATTTCTGGACTTTATATTTTATTTGTCAGTTGCATTTCAGTTCCATTACACCTTTTTTGTCTCTCCTACATCAAGTCCATTAGAATTAAATTGATAATGGAGATTATTTCATCTATGTAAATGATTGTTGAATTCAAACTTTATTCCACTTTAGTTTTCTATATCACTTCCATCTCAATCTTATGCCATTGAAAATAAAAAAAAAATCAGCTTCCATTCAGTTCCGATTCCAAATATCTAGTTGAAAATCTCTCTTTCCAACTTCCTTCTATCTTGCAGTCAGCAGCGTCCCAACCCAAGCCCGTTATAGCCACGGCCATGCCGACGGTAGCTGCGTCGGCGAGCTCCGGGTCGGCAGACCTCCTTGGTCTGATGGAGAGCCCCGCTGCGCCCCCTACCACTGCCCAGTCCTTCTTTGGCGAGACCCCCGCCGCTGCCCCTACCAATAACGGCGGTCTGCTGGTGGATGTCTTTGGGGCCCCTGCTGGAGGTGCCGCCCCCGTTGGAAACAATCTGGCCCCTGATGCAGAGGAGAGTTATAGGAAGTGAGTCTCAGGGGTGTTGCAAGAATTGCAAATATGCTGTTGCAGTCTTACAGTTGATTGATCACTTTTCACTTTAGCAAAACAGATTATACTCCTTGTTTCATGGAGCAGAGTAGCAATCAATGGCAAATCTGCAATTAATTGCACGGCATATGCTTGATTTCAGGAATGAAAATAGACTTGCAATTGATTGCAAGTTTCTTGCAATGCCCCCAGTAGTTGCTTTTAAATGGGAACTTAACCCTGGCCTTGATTTAATTAAAATAATTGAAAAATAAAATGAATGTATCAGTGAAGTTTCGGTGAAAATCTGTAGTGATAATGATAATGATATTAGCAACAACCATATTAACAAAAACAATAGCAAAACAACTCCAGTAACATCAACATGCTTATGTAGCTCACATCACTGCCAGATACGTCTATGCACTCTTGTAGGAGACGGAAGAGCTAAAGAAAAGAAAGAAAATTTGCTGACATTCTTAGCACTAACTCATTCAAAATTACTTTTAGATTTAAGTATGTATTCAAGATGAAAAAGAAGTATTCAAGATCAAAAAGAATAAGAGAGTTATTGATTTTTTGAAGTTTTGACGATGATTGGATTATGTATTTCAGAAAATAGAAATCTAGGGACTAAGTCAAAGTACTTAACATGGAATGAAGGAGCATTCTTCGGCTAGAGGAAATATTGGGTATTCATCAAAATAAATTAAAAATTCAAAAATAAATGAATAAATGAGAAAAAGGTTGCATGTACAGTCAGAATATATGACCTACCATCCCAAAACCACCAATCCGTTGACAGCAGAGATGCCAACCCTCCCGATTTCATCGGGAGGTTCCCGAAAATTCATCCCAACTCCCGCCCTTACGATTACCATCCTTATCCTCCCGAAATTACAATTTTTTTTGCATTGATCAAATTGGATTGGAAGGACATGTATCGTCTGCTAACTTTAGCATGTAGTAACTCCATTACGTTCGCTGCTACTAAATTCTGTGTGAAAAGTAGACAAATAAGGAGCAGCGAAAAGCTGGTGCATGTGATATGCCCAACGGGAATCCACTGTGCACCAGGCCGGTAGGCCCGGCTAGCTTCGCGAGGCGTGTGCGCTCGCGGCCACTGGATTTGTCGAGTCGTGCGGTGGAATATCGGTGTGTGATTCCGGCGTATTGATGGGTTGATATTGACACGAAATGGCGGAAAATCAACAAAAGAAGACCAAGAAATGGTCTCAGAAGTATAAGACTGAATACAGTCTCCAGTACCTGTGTGTTTGGAAGTCGGAAAGAGGAATTTACCATGCATTTTGCGCAATTTGCAGCGTGGACATTTCAGTTTAGCAGGGAGGTCGTGATGATAATTCGGAAGCACTTTCGTTCGGGAGCAAACGGCATAGGCCTACGGACATTGCGATGACAAGATCTTCGAGCTCCACTAGTACCCTGTTGTCTTTATTTTACCAAGCAAGGGACCAGCGCTGAGCTTTTCTTTACTGGATTTATAGTGGAACATAACCTGCCTATAGCCGATAGTGATAATTCATCCTTATTATTGTCTCACCTGCGAAGCAAAGTGAGACTATAGGCGCCGCTTTTCCGACGGCGACGGCGGCGGCGGCGGCGGCGTCAACATCAAATCTTAACCTGAGGTTAAGTTTTTGAAATGACATCATAACTTAGAAAGTATATGGACCTAGTTAATAAAACTTGGCCATAAGGTTAATCAAGTATTACTGAACATCCTATTGGAGTTTCATGTCACATGACCAAGGTCAAAGGTCATTTAGGGTCAATGAACTTAGACCATGTTGGAGGAATCAACATCGAAATCTTAACCTGAGGTTAAGTTTTTGAAATGTCATCATAACTTAGAAAATATATGGACCTAGTTCATGAAACTTGGACATAAGGTTAATCAAGTATCAATGAACATCCTGCATGAGTTTCACGTCACATGACCAAGGTCAAAGGTCATTTAGGGTCAATGAACTTTGGACGAATTGGGGATATCTGTTGAATTCCCATCATAACTTTGAAAGTTTATGGATCTGATTCATGAAACTTGGACATAATAGTAATCAAGCATCACTGAACATTTTGTGCAAGTTTCAGGTCACATGATCAAGGTCAAAGGTCATTTAGGGTCAATGAACTTTGGCCGAATTGGGGATATCTGTTGAATTCCCATCATAACTTTGAAAGTTTATGGATCTGATTCATGAAACTTGGACATAATAGTAATCAAACATCACTGAACATTTTGTGCAAGTTTCAGGTCTCATGATTAAGGTCAAAGGTCATTTAGGGTCAATGAACTTTGGCCGAATCGGGGGTATCTATTGAATTACCATCATAACTTTGAAAGTTTATTGGTCTAGTTCGTTAAACTTGGACATTAGAGTAACCAAGTATCACTGAACATCCTGTGCGTGTTTCAGGTCACATGTCCAAGGTCAATGAACTTTAGCCGGATTGGGTGTATCTGTTGAATTACCATCATAACTTTGAAAGTTTATGGATCTGATTCATGAAACTTGTACATAAGAGTAATCAAGTATCACTGAACATCCTGTTCCAGTTTCAGGTCACATGATCAAGGTCAAAGGTCATGTAAGGTCAATGAACTTTGGCCATGTTGGGGTTTTTTGTTGAATAACCATCATATCTCTGTAAGTTTATTGGTCTAGTTCATAAAAAGAGGACATAAGAGTAACCATGTATCACTGAACATCTTGTGCGAGTTAGAGTAGTATGCAAAGTCAGCACTGCTGCTATATTGAACCGCGTGATGCAGGTGAGACGGCCAGAGGCATTCCACTTGTTGTTGAACAGGTACTTCTTTTGTCCCCTCATTTTTTATTTACAATGTGAAAATGCATATTTGATATTTTTAATGTTAAAAAAGTGGGAACAATGTTTATTTAAAAACATGTGAAATGCCCCAAAATAAGGGTCAGATTGCACCAGAGAGCATCTAGAAACCCAGAGCTTCCAGGGCCCTAAGGCGGGCCCTGGACCCCGGCCGCAAGGGTCGAGCGCTCCGCGCTCGAGATGTGCGCTACGTGCACATAATTTGGTGGCAGTTGCAAATCCTCCCTAATTCTGATTTCCAAAAGTTGGCATCTCTGTGACAGGTAAGGTTCTCTATCAATAGCCAAAATAGTAATTTAGTCTCCACAATCCAAAAATTAAAAAAATAACCTATCTGAAAGAGCAGTTCTTCTTTATACTGTGAAAATTTGAAGTCATGAAGTTGAATAAACGAAAACAAGAGTTTCTTGGACACTACTTTTTCAGACTGCTTGGAAGTTTCACTGACATTACACAGTATGCACATCCCATGCTTGAGTGAACCCCAAACTTCAAACATTTGTTTTCTCCTTTTTTTTAAGCTTTTTATGCTAATTTTTTTTCTGCATTCAATCAAGTACTTGTAATGGTTATTGTTGGTCAATTTTAACATACTATATATCATTTTAAAGCTTAGGGAATGAATCTTCAAGCTCAATAAAAATCTCAATATTCATTTTACAGAGCTGCCAAGTAGTACTGATTTTCAGTATTTAGTACTGAAAAGTAAGAAGAATACTGATAGTTTCATGTACAATACTGACTTCTAAAGTTTCAGTTGTATGTGTGGTCCTATGGTATTTTTTGAAAATACTGATTTCCTCACCGAAATACTGATTTTCAGCCTCAAAAATACTGAAATGTTCCTTTTCAAGTTGGCAGCTCTGATTTTGGTTGACTTATTGTTGGTGTTTGGGTGGCAGGTCACATATGTCCTTCAGTTAGAATCCATTTTATCTTTCTTATAATCATGTTTTTGTCTCATTTTCTTACTTTCAGATTTATTTGCAAGAATAATGGTGTGCTTTACGAGAGCGATCAGATGCAGATCGGCGTGAAGTCGGAGTACCGTTTAAATGCGGGCCGACTTTGTTTGTTCTACGGCAACAAGACGTCGTACCAGTTTGCTAACTTTGAAACCACAATCAATAAACTCCCGTCGTTAGAAGGAAATATCCTTTGCATTGTTCGTATGTTGGAGATGAAGTGTTTTGATGAGATTGAAGTGGTGCTGCTGATTTGGAGAATGTTGTGATGATGACGATGACGACTACGATGATTGATTATGGTGATGATGATGATGGTGATGATGATGACAACGATGATAATGATGGTGATGATGATGATGACAACGATGATAATGATGGTGATGATGATGGTGAGGATAATGACGACGATGATGAAGATGGTAATAATGGAGTTGGTGTTGATGGTGATGATGATGATGATGATGATGATGATAATGATGGTGATGATGATAATGATGACGACGACGATGATAGTGATGGTGATGATGATGGTGAGGATAATGACGGCGATGATGAAGATGGTAATGATGGAGGTGGTGTTGATGATGATGATGATGGTGGTGATGATGAGGATAATGATGATGATGATGGTGAGGATGATTGTGATGATAAGGATGGTGTTGGTGATAATGATGATGAGATGATAGATAATGATGATGCTTTATGTGATGCAGCCAATGATTCTTGTTTCATCATCTCTTCCACCTATTAATGTAATTAAAGTAAGTTACCATTGAACACACATTTTCTATAGACCTTGACCATTGACCTTTACAGCTCAATATCACTATGGATACTGTTCAACGAACTATCGACGGTGGCGCTCAAGTCCAGCAAGTCATTAACTTGGAATGCCTCGATGACTTTGATGAGCCGCCAACGCTCAGCATCAAATACTCGTAAGTTACTTCCAGAATTCTTTCATTAAAAAAAATAATCATACTCTAGCAAAATGCACATATACTTGCATGGAGCTATTTATTCATTAATTTTCATATTGATCAATAATATGTTGCAGAGTGTACATATTGAATGTAGTGCATTATCATGAAAGCTATGGGCAAGATTATTTGTCTAGGGGTTAGCCTGCATATATGGGCATGGTGGCTCAGTGGTAGGGTGCCTGCTTCATGAACAGGGGGGTCATGGGTTCAATCCCTGGCCGAGTCATACAAGGAAACAGAACCTTCTGCCATCGAGCCATGCACTCTGCATGCTAAATGCAGGGGGGTTATATTAATATTACGCAAGACCCAATTCAAGACCAGCTAATGAGACTGAATTGGCTCCCGTGGGTAAATATGGGATATTATTATTGTGATCTGTTAATCAGGTACATGTACAGTACATGTAGCACTTATCCAATTGATTTTAATATGCATTCTGAAAATCAAAGCAATTGTCTACATTCTTTCTATCTAGTTTTGTCTGCTCGCTTCATGATAATCCACAGGCTTTTAAGAATGTTCATCATAAATCCATGCTTCATGATAAAATAAAATGCTGGTATGAACATAATTCTTTCTTACGCAGCGATACCACATTTATCAGTGGTTAGAAACTCAATTATTGAGTGATTTCAGAATATAGTGTATTATTGTTTATTTTTATTATTATCAGTTAGGGGTATGTTATTATTTTAGTTTATATGATGCATATCATCCAGCAAAGAATATTTGGACCAAGTAGTCTTATTTTCAGACCATGAAATATATATTTTGCACTAATTGAACATTTAGTGACTAAATCCCCTCAAATCTCATTTAACCCTTTGTAATTTTGCCTGGACACTGGTACTTTTGAGGCACTTTATGAGATGTTGATAAAGTAGAGAGATACAATTTATTTACTGTATATTACTGTTTTTTATCCGTTTAATTTGTAATGAATCAGATATTTAGGAAGTCCGAGGTAAGATTGATATAATTTAGTCACATGAATATATACATTGGTCAACTAGTATGGTGTGCTCAATGTTTTTAAGCTGTAATATGTATTGAAGAGGATTCACTGTTCGTAAAGGACAGATTTGGTATACCCTATATATATATTAAATATTTAAAAACCCTGAGACATTAATAACTTGACTGGAAAATTTACTGGGAGTTGATACTTATTCGGGATGATCATTTTATACATCAAACCTATCGAAGTAGTACATGTGTAATCCTCTAGGACAATAAGGTATAAGGGATGTCACAAGAGCTCTTGCAGTCTAACATTTTTTTCCTCAAGATTATGTTGGATTGTTTCTGGTTCCCGTTTAACACATGGATTTTCTTGGGAGGAAATTTTTATATTTTGTATTCCCATGTAACTTACTTAATATGGATCATACAAAACCCTCACTTACATACATGTACATGTATATTTTGATTTTGACATTATTCACAGCGTCATTGTTTATTCTAACCAAAGGATTCTATTGAAAAAAGGGCTCCTCCATATATCTTGTAGTGGATTTTAAAGATAATTGTTTTTATTTAATTGGAATATATCCCAGGATTGTTGTTTCAGGAAATTAACATTTAACCCAGCCCATGTGGAAGTGGGCAATATATATTGTCCATTCCACTGCTTCCCCCTATCCCTCCCTTCACCTCCCCCCTTTCAACTCCCTTCTCATTCCCCCTCCTCCCCCCCCCCTTCGTTCACCTCTCCCTCCCTCCTGTCCCCTTCCCCTCTGTCTCCTTTCCCCCTCCCCCTTTCCCTTCACCTTGCCCATCCCTTCCCCTTCCCTTTGCCATTCTCTCCCCTTCCCCCTCCCATTCCTCCCTTTCCCCCTTCCTTCCATTCCCCTCCCAATCCCTCTCCCCCTCCCTCTCCCTTCCCCTTCACCTTCCCTTCCCCTCCCTCTTCCCCTCCCCTTCCCCCTCTTATCCCTCCCTTCCCCTCCCCTTCCCCCTCTTATCCCTCCCTTCCCCCTCCCCCTCTCTTCCCCCTTACCCTCCCCCTCCCTTCCCCCTCCACCTCTCTTCCCCTTTCCTTTCCCTCTCTTCCCCTTCCCCCTCCCTTTCCCCTCCCCCTCTTTTCCCCTTCCCCCTCCCCTCCCTTTCCCCTCCCCTCTCTTCCCCTTACCCCTCCCCCTCCCTTCCCCTCCTCCCCCTCCCTTCCTTTCCCTTTTTCCACTCCCACATGAAGTCCCACATGTACATATACTGTATGTATTTATAGAATCGGGGAGTGGTGAATTCTTATGGTGTGTGATCATTATGTCCTTAGGAATATTTGGCTTAGAATCCAATACTTTTTTTAAAAATCCTTCCTTGTACACTCCATGAAGTATTATTTTTGGTAGATGCATGCAAGATGATTTTCTATTCATTATTTCCTGCATCCAACCATACATTTCTTGCTATACAAGGTGTACATGTATGGTAGAAGCTCATCAGTTTATGTGCTGTTGGATGCTTTTCACAGTCTAGAGTTGTTTCTTCTGCAATTCAAAGTTTCCCTCTTTCCTAGATTTTGTTAGATTTTGCTTATGAATGATTCATATCGTTTGTGCTGTCATATTTATTTTGAAATAGAAATGAGGGAAGAGGAATGATTAAGTTGAAGTAAACCATTTTGCAAAGAATTATGTTTCCTTGACCAAGTGTTGTTTAGTGTGAATGAAGCCCCGAAAAAACATCTCATGCACATTGCGTATCATGCTCCTTCAGCCTACTTTCAGACCGTTGCTGAAACAATGTTTTATATTGTTGTAAGCATGTGTGTGCAGCCTTGCTCTTTTGAACGTTCTCATATAATTCATTTTTTTGTGAACATCACTTTGCAATAGAAAGTGTGAATTGTGCAATATATTTCTGAATGGAATGTTAGTATTTGTGATTTCTTCGCCTCATTTGTACCATAATCAAGATATAAAATTTTTTTTTCTTTTTCTTTCCTCTTAAGCATATTTCCTCCTTTATATCTTCTGTCAGTTTTTTTCTTCAAGTTTGATTCTCCATCTCTTTAGCATTTTCCACATCTCTTTATCTTTGTAAATCACCACTTTCTTTCTTTCTTTCTTTCTCTCTTTATCTCTCTCTTTCTTTCTTTCTTTCTTTCTTTCTTTCTTTCTTTCTTTCTTTCTTTGTTTGTTTGTTTGTTTGTTTGTTTGTTTGTTTGTTTTCTTTCTTTCTTTCTCAATGCTAATCTGTATCCTCTTTCTTCTGAAATCTTTTTCCTTTCCAACCTCTTCTACATGTATCTTGTTTCTTTATAGTTTATGTAGAAATATTGTATCTCAGCAGCTTGACCGAATACAATCTCGGTTGCATTATTCTTGTATTCAGTGGAGGGAGAGGGAGGGGAGGAATAAATCGATTTTATCATTCCTTTTTGAATATATGTTTTATAAGAAGGATTTCAATGAAAGGATTCTAAAAAAAGGGACACTTTCAACCTGAAGGAATACTACTAAGCAGGAGAGGTTTCGGCGGTAGGAAGGGCCGGGTTTAGGAGGTGGAACCGCTCTTATAATATTTCAGGTCGCGAAAAAAGGAGATAGAAAAAGAATGAAGGAAGAATACATGTATCTGGAAGAGAGGTCAAAACAGCAGTTTTATTTTTGTGAACCATGTTATGCATGTGGAAGCATTTATCATATAAAAACAAAGGCTCCATAATACTAAATGGTATCTGGACTATTTGTATTTGATTATTAAATCAAATAAGGTGTTTAAGCTACTGAAGGTGATCTAAACTGTGCTTCCAACATTAACACCAGCATGAACACAACAATTAAAATCATTTATATGACACCTAGATAGATCCTTGCGATTTGATTGGTTGCTTGATACTGTTCATTCAGCCCATTCTGCAATGACGTCCTCAACCATGCAAGTTTGGATCCATACAATTTTGTCCATTGCACTCGTGCACCGAGAGTGCAGCTCCTGCACCAGCAGTGTGCATGTTGTAATGACCTAACAATCACTGAACAGACCGAACTCGCATGAGCTTGTTTCGTCTCAAAATTCATCAATTTCATATGAAAAAAATCATTGATTCGGTGTCATAAACCAAATAATGAATGTTTTTTCATGAATGCAATGGACAGAAACTTCATTCGGTGAAAGATGAAATAATGATCCATTCACCTCATGAAGTATTCTGTCCATTGCACCCATAAACATTCATTATTTGTATAATATTGCATGTTGTACGTCTGTTGTACCCCTACTGTACTCATGCTGCACCCCCCTAATCACCCGTACATGTGTTTTTGTTTCTCCTTCCTCACAATGCCTATTATCATTAGGACCCAATCTGCTAATAACGCCTTTGACAGGTAAACAGCGATTTCAATAATTCTGAATGAGTGAAGATTATTTTCATGTAGAATAGAGAAGCTTTAGCCCGAGTAAGGGGTGTTCATATGGATAGCACATTCAATAAATTCTTGCTATCGACAATAACCAAAAGTTCCCGGATGTAGCTCGCAGAGTTTAATTGTGTGACCCAATAACTACTGTTAGCTTGAAGGTAATAGTATAATACGGCAAGAGGGATAACACAAGTAGCAAGTTTTACAATTATTCCTTCTCGAAATGTAAGAAGAGATTGAGAACGCGGTGCGAAATTGGATGCGACTAGTCTAGCGGTAGCTAGTGGCTACGGTACGTTTAGACTGAAGTTGTTTGGTCACACCCGTCACTGAATAAGAAGTAGAATTTCTAGGTCAGTGTACAGTTTGAATTTGCCGTTCATGCTGTGCGCTACATTCAGGAACTTGTGGTTATTGTTGATATCAAGAATTGCCACCATGGTCCCATAACACAAAGATTAGCAATTAATCTTACGCTAGATTTTTTTTATGATTGATTGTGCATTGTAGTCAATGCAATCAATTGTAGAAAAATGTTCTATGCTGATTGCTAAGTTTTTTGTTACACTTACAGGCCCCAGTTCTACATGTACATGCACACCCACTTTTTCTGTTTGGTCTCAAAATCTCACATCGTCTGTAGAATCATAGTTACTCTACAACCTGTTCATCCACTAACTATTTACATGTAGTCTATAAATTCTGTCCTTCTTTTACGACTCTGCCTTGTGTTGTACATGTACAGGTGTATGCATTGAATTTCAAATATTTTATGACTGTTTGCTATCTCAAAAAATCTAATTGTCATGATTTTTCCAAGTTCTCTGCCGTGAAAGTAGATGATTAGAGTTTTGGGATATGGAAAGACTTTCAAGCATAGAATATCTTTAGATTTATCTTTACTTTTAGAAATCTCACAGAAGTGCAGGTCACTTTTCCAATCTCATTATATGAATGTTTACATGTTCATGTACATGTATGCCCTCAAATGATTACGGTGTGAAAGATATGAAATCATATGAAATTGTTTTTACAGATTTTACGTAAGAATAAAAAATCTGTTATTTTTGAACTCTTTTACCCTTTCCAAGCATGTAACGAGCTGAAAATTTCAGGATATTTTTGTTTCTATCTTTTCTAGGGTATCCAATTATTAATAGCTTGAAGGGCTATTTTTAATTTAAAAAAAGAGCATTGCAGAGAGAGGGGGCTAGATGCCAAATTTGAATTCTAACCGCTTGAAAAACATCCAATGACCTGGACATGTATATAAATGCACTTTACATTACTGACCCTTTACCAAATTTTAGACTGGCTTTACATGGCTTTTTCAAGCATTTGACCTCATCATACTGTGATCTCATGGAGCTAGAAGCAATTTCCAAATCATAACCATCACATATAAATGAAGCCCCCCCCCCCGAAAAAAATATATATTAAAAAAAATCATCCATCTACATGTAAGATCAGAGAATTCATTCGCATTGTTTGCTGTTCAACTTAGATTTCACTTCGATGTATATTAGACTAGTCTTTGCACAATGCACATGCATTTATCATTACATGCGTACTTGCATGCATGTGTTATTTGTTTGTAGTCCCCAAGCACAAAAACTCCTGCTTGAAAATTTTCTGTAGAGATTAGAAACATGTGGTATTTATATTAAGAAACTATTTTGTATTCATTAGAAAATAGTTATTTTTCACTTGATAGTTTTGCTCTGTGGAATAGAGAGTCGTTTTGTATCTCTTTTTTTACAGGCATGGATTGTCCACTTAAAAAAAGAAATCTATTATGCTTTGGGATTTGCAAAACCTTAGACCTCAATAATGATTATGTGAGAGTGAAAAAACATGGCTAGTTCAAGGGCAATTCCGTAAAATATTCAACCTTTTTGTACATGTGAAACCCATTTTTCTCAAGTTTTACTTCACTTCATAAACTGACCAAGTCCTGATTATTTGAGAGCATTAGAGACTGTCAAAAGAACCAGAATCAGAGACAGAAAATTTCATGAAGGTCTCACATAAATGGGGCTGGATGTACAAATTTTATGGAATTGCCCTTAATAGTTTTACAGTATACTGTATCAAAGGGAGTATTGGTATCAAAAAGGGTATTTGTTACCAGTTTGAAAGTGAAGAATTTAGAATACTTCTCGCATGGAAAATTGTAAAGTGGTTTGGTGCCACAAAGTCAGAACACCTTGTCAGGCTTTATGCTCCTGTTGTAGCCTGAGATCATCACACCTACATCGTTTGAAGACCTCCAAATCTCAAGTGCCTATGGTGAACAGTCTTTCTCTGCTGCAGCACATTCTCTTCGAAATAGTTTGCTGTGATAGTTAGAAATATGTCATCATCTTTCATCTAAACTGTAGTATTAGTATCTTTCTGCACATCAGTTCTTTGTGCTCTGACACTGTACTCTCTTTTCATTTTTGTTCTTGAGCACTTCAGAATAGAATATTTCTAGATAGGTGACACTACATAGATGCCAAGTACCTGTATAATTTATACTAGGCCTGAGATGAATACCCTTTTTGCCATTCAATTGTTCCCCAGGGCAAACCCCAAAATAGTGTCTTTCAAACAATTGCAATTTCTGGATTATCAGAAATCGCAAAAAAAAACACGTTTTTGAGGGCTACTTTTTACCACCCACTGCCTGTATCATCCTCATTGGATAAGCTTTAATTTTCAGGGCCCCGTCACATTAATTATTATTACAGTAACTTTGCCTTCCAATGGTAACTACGGTAAACTGTCTATTCGTCCAGTGCCAACTCTTCTGCTCTTCACATAGTCTACCTTCATTTAGTCTAATGCCATTCCGTCCAACATTTCGTCTAACAACCATTTGGTCCAATAATCACTTTGTTTAATCAGCAGTTTGTCTATGACCATTTCGTTTAAATAACCAGTTGGTCTAATACCCATTTTCTTTTCATTCATTTCACCCAATTAATGTAACACCAAGTCCAGTTGGACCAAATGGTATATTGACTATATCGCTATTGGACCAACTGGTTATTAGGTGAAATGGAGAGTGTACGAAATGCCAGTTAGACCATGTGGATAGTGGACGAACTGATGGTAGACCAAATGATAGAAGACGAGTTGGTAATTGGACGAATTGGCATTAGATCACTTTGAAAGAAACCATAGCTACATGTACCATGGAAACTCTGATCAACAGCCACTCAGAATCAAGGATTTCATGTAAAGTTACCATTTCATCGCAAAGTTAATACCATAATGGTAACTTCTGCAACAGGGCTGTTGGCTCCTTATTGTATTTTCCATGGTTGTCAGTCTGGGTGAAATCGACCTGATTCCCCTGGAAATCTTTTCCTTGCAACCAATAATCCCTGTTCTGTTCTATGCTTTGCCAATTAGGCAGTTCACCCTAATGAATTCAAACACTCTGTATGTCATTGCCGATGGGACAAGACCATGTTTTAAAAATCAAAATCTTTGAAAAGTATTTTATTTTTCTTTATTTTTTGCGTAGTGTTGGTGGATCCGTTCAGAGCATGACCTTAAAGGTTCCCGTCATGATCTCAAAGTTCTTTCAGTCAACAAACATGACATCTCAAGACTTCTTTGGACGCTGGAAGCAACTCGGAAAGTAAGTATTGGATGTTTTATTGAATGGCTCAGAATGGGATATCAGAAAATATTCCACGAGTTATGGATAATTGCAAGAATTGAAGATGAGTGCAATATTTGCCCTCATAAAAAGTGGAATATTTCTGGTATCCCATGAGGAAAATCCACCTAATACACATGTAAAATATCTATATAAATTTTGTATTAGCTACATGAGAGAATTTAGAATTGATACTGTTACTGATTTTAGGATTAAAAGGGAGTTCAAGTTTCAGAAATTGCACCTTAAGACCAGGTGGGTGTTCCATAAAGCTGTTCGTAAGTTAAGAGCGACTTTAAGAACGACTGGTGATCCCTTCTTGTGGTAAATGGTATATTCATTGGCGATGGTTTAGCGCGTAAGAAATGATCACCGGTCATTCTTAAAGTCGCTCTTAACTTACGAACAGCTTTATGAAACGGCCCCCAGTGCACATTATTGCAACAATATCACAGTGTGCGCCAACCTATGTTGTGCTGCAACTGCAATACAATCCGTTGCAGAAGAATGATAGCCCAAATCTGTGACTTATGGCATGTCATTTCTTCTTGCAAATCTTCTGTTTGATGATTTCAGCCAATCAGACTGGTCCTAGACAATGATGTCATGACCAGTTTGCTGTGCTGCTGAAGCGCAGACGACTCGTGTATAAAAGATTAGTTGCCATGGAGATGCTGCGCATTGCAGAGCTATTGCAATATGTGCGCTGGCCTGCGGTGTGATTAAACTGAGATGCGATTGGCATCTTGTTAAAATTGGATCTTCATGCAATTGCATTGTATAGTGTGCTCCAGGCTTTAGGAAATACCTCTGTAAAATCCCTTACACTAAATGTTAAATGAATCATTAAATTTGACTCCTAAATTATTCTTAACTACTGTCTGGCAAGGATATCTAAAATATTTGCCTTCACCATTAAAGAAGTAGAGTGCAAAGTAAACAGAAAAACATACCATGTAAACAAAAGTTTTGACATGTTTGGCTTCAAATAATTTTAACACAGAGTCAGACCATGGCCTAAGTTAAACCCGACTTCAGAATACGGGCCTGGGAGTTTGGTTATGTGAATGGACAGAGATCTGGTCAAAACATGATAGAGTGACATTTAACGATAATTTCAAAGTCTTTCTCATGATGTCATTATTTGCTGTAACTTCAGGTACATGTACTTAATGTAAATATCTATGATTTCTATTTTGTATTAACAGTCCTGGACAAGAGTCACAGAATATTTTTGAGGCCCAATTTCCGATGGACACATCTGTGAATAGGACCAAGGTAAGAGGAGCTGAAAAAGATTGGGGAGACTACTAGGGGGAAAGTTCACCCTATTAATAAAATCAGAAAAACTAGAGGAAAATATTGGCGGTTTTGGCAATTTTTTTGTACTGGGCTGCTCGCTGACTTTTTACTTTCAAGTCTTGTGCAAGTTTTGAGACCAATTTTGCGTCACCCGGGTACACGGTTCCGAAATTACGCAACATTATGTAAGTGCATGTCAGACCAAAAATTGCTCAAAAACGTGATTTTGTGTACGAAGTTAATGTAAATTGTGTTTTCAACCAAAAATCATAAATGTATGATTATTTTCAGTTTTGCTGGTCTAAATGTATGTATTATATGCTGTTTATGATCTTAGAAGAGTCCCCAACAAATTTTATGGAAAAACAATGAAAAACAAAGGGTCTAAAAAACAAAGAAATATATAACAAATTGCAAAATGCAATATAATACATAAGAAATTGATCTGATATCACAATTTTCTTCATGTAAACTTGCTAAGAACACCACAAAGGCTTTCTATGCCAATAATTAATACATTTGGATCTTTATTTATGGAGTTAGAGGAAAAAGTATGATTTCACATACTAATTACGCATAAATTAAACATAAATTACTATACAATTTTGTAGATTATGTCCCAGACAACCTGTGTGCCATCAGTGCTGGCATGTTGACGCCTTGCCAAAGGATGCTAGGCCATGGTGGGATTTGAACACACGACCCTCTCAGGCAAAAATCAGAATCTCTACACCATGGCGCTTCCACTTCTTTTCTTTCTCCTCTGATAAGAAAATTATTATTTATCATGTTCCATTCAAAATTTAGATTTTTATTACATGACATGGGAGTGCTGCTCATGTATGACATCACAAATTAAAAACGTGAAAAAAAATGTGAAAAAAAAGACATTGATTATTGAAGAGAGATGAGAGGTGTCTAACTGCCTTTGATTTTTTTGTTGAAACGAATTCAAATTAGAGCCTAGTTTGAAAAAAAAAATTAAGATCAATCAATAAGCAAGACTTGATTTTTTCTATCAAGTTCTATCGAGTTTGAAAATGAAGGGGGGAAAATCCTAACTTTAAAATCGAATGATTTTCTTCTTTTCAGCTGATGGGGACGGGTATAGGACTTCTAGATGGTGTGGATCCCAACCCTGAAAATTTTGTAGGAGCAGGCATCGTCCACACAAAGAACCAACAAGTGGGATGTCTGATGCGCTTAGAACCAAATCAACAAGCTAGGGTAAGACCACAATGATGAAGATGATGATGCTGGTGGTGGTGGTGGTCAGGATGATGATGATGATGATGATGGTGGTGATTATGATGATGGTTGTGATGATAATACTGATGATGAAAATTGTGATGATGATTATGATGGTGGTGATGATGACGTGCGTGCGTATTTGAGTTTTGTAAGACGTGTATTAATCAGATATGGGACCGACCTTTAACGTCACCATCCGAAAGATGTGATCAGGTCTCGAACCTCTGCATCAATTTGTAACTTCCCCACAGCTTGGATTACAGGCGCACGCCACAACGCTCATGATGGTGATGGTGGTGATGATTATGATGATGGTGGTGATGATGATGATGGTTATGATGATCATGATGATTATGGTGATTTTAATGATGATGATGGTGATGATTATGATGATGGTGCTGATGATGTAGACGATGGTTATGATGACGATAATGATGATAATGGTGATTATGATGATGATGATATTGATGGTGATGACGATGATGATGATGATAATGATGATGATAACGATGATGATAAAGATGATGATGATGATGGTGAACATGATAATGATGTTGATGATGATGATGATGATAATGGTGATGGTTATAATGGTTTTGATAATGGTTATGATTATGATGATGCTTAAGAAATTGGTGACTATTGTGATTCTGACCATAAGCGAGACATTCATGTAATCCGGAATATGTGTTGCATTTCTCTTTACTCTCACAGATGTACAGACTAACATTAAGGACAAGCAAACCTGTTGTATCAAAGGTACTGTGTGACTTGTTCTCAACCCAGTTCTAGGCAGCTCTGTCCAGCCCAAACCAGTTATATCTGCTTCAAACCGGTTTTAGCTGGACATCTTCAGAAATAAGGTCATTCCGAGTCAAGTTGTTTGTACTGCCTGTGAATTATATACATGTATCGTAGCACCATCCACATCACCAATATTGATTTAATGTGTTCTGTGCTGAATCTGGATATGACTGGTTCAACTTGCTTTAAACCAGTTTGAACTGGCTCCAACATGCATAAAACATCATGAAAACAACACAGAACTTGTTTGATTTATTTGTAAATTTGGAAGGTCTCCTGTTTTTAAAAACGAATTCAAATGACTGTAGTGGTTTCATTTGTGTTTCTACACTGCAGTACACAGGCATGCTTAATTAGAATTATCATTCCTATGTTGGCATAATAACAGCAATATTTGATATTCTGAAGAGAAACTGAGTGAAAAAGAAATATCACAGGTGAAATGTAGTATTTGTTAGACTTACAAATTTGTAACCTTTATAGATTTATAGGATCCTGCTTGTGGCAAGAGCAAAAAACAATGACCCGGTTTTATGTGAGTGAAGTTAAAAATCAAGTCCTAGATATTGACAGTGTGCATGTTTAAATTGAGAAGCATTGTTCAAACTTTTGTCAGCTGAGAAGGCCCATTCACAGCTAGAATACAGAAAAAAACAACACATGGAGTATATATTGTAAATAGGAATTAAGAAATGTTGGATATTGTGATGTAACATTTTGAAGAAAAAATAATGAAATATGGACAAAAAAAATTAGAGGCAAAAGACAGATTTAATCATTTTTGTACCCTATCTTGTGTTTTTGATAAACTATTATACATGTTGATGTTATGTATGGTTTGTGTGTACGCTAAAGGTAAAACTTCAAACATTTGAACTCAATGTAATATTTAACCTACCCCAAATCCCTTCTAAGATTAATGTTTTATTAAATGTATCTTACTAGCGCAGCAATAAGAATGTTATTAGAACATTTCCATTGAGAAATGTAATTCTCCTGCTATAAATATGAGGTTAAACAATAGAGGGCGACACATCCCATACACTGCGTAGGCAAGCACACGTGCACATGCTTGTCGAGTCAAGATTATTTGACAAAGGTTTTAAATCCTGCTTCTCAAGCAAATATGTAGCCATGTAAAATGAAATAACCGATGTCAGGATATGTGATGCTTCGGTCACATTTCCCCTACGGCGGCCCTATTGTGAATTGAAAATGGCCGTCTTATTCAAACCACCTATATTTAGCTGGTACAAAAAATGTTAGAATGGCTGTTTTCTCCTCGCATAGAGGAAATGTGACTGAGGTATTTAGGTTTGTGAAATATCAAGGCGATACCATTCGAACTGTGCAGGTAACATGAAAATTATTGCTTTTCTCGACTTTACAATTATTATTGGCAACAGGAAGTGTCTGGCCTATCCAGCGTATGGGAAACGTCGCCCTCAGGTTTTAAATATTTTATATACGGGAGGAGGGAGAACTTGATTAAGATATTAGAAACTGTCTCCAGCCATTACCTTAGTTTATTTGCCTGCCCAGGAAGCATAAATGCTGATTAGCAACTTAGCTAGCAAGCAGCTATATGACCCATTTACTTTACAGCCTTTCCTAAGGGCCTGATCATGAGGATTCAATTTGAATAAAATATTTTCGTAGAGTGAACTCTGTATGAAGATCTTAAAATGGAGACTAGAAAAGTGGTCTTACAAGCTGGTGGTCTTTATTGATAGGTCTGCTTCAGTAGGGAAAGTTATTCAAAGGAATCAAAGCTGGCATAGGAATTATTGAAAAAAAAAATTAAACTGCCATATTTGATCAAAATTGCCCAAATAAAAGCTTATCAAAAAATCACTGAAACCTCTTCTTTGCCATAAATATGCTTTGATTTTTTAAAAATAAAAATCCTTCCTTAAATTATAAGTCTAAATTTTATGTTTGATTTTATCTAAAACTGTAAGTCTTTCTCCTTTAACAGGCTTTGATATTAAAATGTATTTTTTTAGTCTCTCAAATACTTTAGTTTAATGCTGTATGTCAATATTCTGTCTGTTTCAGTGGTAATTCATATGATCAGTCAATCTAGTATAGTTTCTAAATGTTTGATTTTTTAAACTCAATTAATTAAACTGAATATTTATTGTACTGAGAAGGGGGAAAACCCCAACATGATTGTTATGTGATGATGACAATGTTTTGTTGAATATGTGCTTTCATTTATTTTTCACTAACAATGTTTTCTACTCTTGTGTTTTATCAATCACTCCCTTGTTTGATTATGTTGATTTAATTGTAGGAGTATCTTAATACAGCAGCAGTTTCATAACAATTAACATTAGGGTAGAGGACATCAGTGTAATCATGTCTGTAAGCAGTAAATCTCAAGTGGCCTATCTTAACATTTGTTTTAATTCCAAATGTAACTTATATGAGACAGAATTGACCAGAAATGAATGCTTCATAATACAATTTTTACATTCACATTCATACATAGGGTATAACAGTTCTTCCAAAAATTGACTCATATCCACTACAAAGTATTAAATGGAATGGCATATTTTCGTATCTCATTTCTGCCAAAGAATAGAGTTACTGTACATGAATACTACCAAGTACAGGGGAAAAGTGATGTGGATTTTTTTCTGGATGGGGATTTTTGTCCTCAGTTCTTACCAATTTATGCATCAAATTAAATTGCAACTTAAAGGGGTTCTGCAAATTATGAGAGCTTTTTGAAATTTTGTTGACATTGCTCCTTGTCTGGTGTTTCTTGCTGCCATTCTGGCTTTCTGCCGCTTCTTTTCATGTCACTTAAATTTCAGCGGCTTCTTGAATTTCCTTCGACTTCATACTTTTATATAAAAATTCTCACAAAAGCTTCATGGCTCCCTTTGCATATGTATAGAATGTACCCTTTTTCATCTACATATGGACTGCCTATACATGTATAAGTGCAACACTTTAAATGCTGCTTTCATTCTATGGTGTCCATTCGTTTTCATTTACAGCGTTGTAGTTGTAAGCTGCGCATAGTCGTTTCGGGCTTTATGGAGACATGATTGTTCCCCCCCCCCCGTGATGAGTTTTGATAAAAAAGACCATTCTTACCGTTCAGTTTTGAAAACTGGAACCACAACTGACTTATGAATGTGTTGAGGATATTGCGTCCTACTTGTGGAAAAGGATAGCTCTGTACTTGTGTAGACCAATGTCCTGTAATGCAAAGGTTAGCGATTAATCGTATGCTTGATTTTCACGATTGATTGTACATTGTAGTCAATGCAATCAATCGTATAAAAATGTTCTACGATCATTGCTAAGCTTTGTGTTACGTGCCCCTGGGGAGGGTTTTCATGGGAGGTATCTTGTCAAGTTTTTTTCGCTAACAACTTTGTTGTGAGCCAATCAGATGCAAGGATTTTAGTAGCTTGTAACAATAGTCACCCAAAATAATTTTTAGTAGAATGCTTTCCTGATGTGATGAATATCAATTTAACTTCTTTTGCGCCACACACAGGATATATCAAATCAAGTTACGTAAAGTGATGATCAGACTCTTACTGTAGTTTTGTTAATCTTGTACAATCTCAAAAGTAAAACATTTTCATGGATTGAACATGTGCCCCTGATAGAAAACAATAGATTTGGTGTGTTACACAATTTGATTCCTATATAGGCCTACTATACATTTCCTGTAGACCCTGGCTCCGTTATTCTTGGGTACCCTAAAGCATTCAATTGTTAATCTCGTTTGAAATTTTTAATATTCCCATCAAATCTTGATTAGGATGTACAAAAAAGGATTTTTTTTTCTAACTGGAATGTCTGATTTTGACTTTGTTATGTTTATGATAGATATATATGTACATACTGCAATGAAATTGCATTGAGAAGAGATATGTCTTTACACTTTTAAATATTTTTTTTTTATATGGAATGTTTATTGTTTTTTGTATGATACCAGAGGTCTTGTCTCGGCAGATATGTAATTAACATTTATTGATTGGTATGTTTGACATTTATGAAATAGAGATTGTGAAATTTGTGATCCTATTGACTTTATTGTTATTGTAATGTGAAGTAATTCAACTCTGCTCAATAAAATCGTGGGATGAATTTTTCCTTGTTGATGAAAAAAATCTTAATGAGATAATGCTTGTCTTTAATATGAATCACCAAAGATGTCAAATTATTTTGTTTTAAGTTGGGAGTTAAACAAAAAACGAGAACAATTTAAGTTTCTGTTGAAGTGATAGTCAAGTTTATTTGATAAAGAATTTAATAGTGAAGACTTTTTTAAAGGGGTGATTAAGGCTCTTACATCTTTTCTGTTTCCATTATAGGCTATTGAAATACAATGTTAGGGTTGTTGCAAAGTTGAATTCTAAAGCTTCAATCTTTCTTTTTCTGTTAGGTTGTATTGTGTAGATTCATTTTCTCCTATTCTCGTCTCCCCTTTTGCACTCTTTCACTTAAATGAGCCCCCTCCCCCCGCCCACACTCAATCTGAATGTATCTTCTCACCGTTTTTCTCCCCAATCTAGTCTCTCCCTCTGTCCATCTCTCTCCCTCTCTTCCTCGTCCCCCTTCACATTTTTTTTCTTCACACCTCTCTCCCTTCTCTTCTCTCCATCTCTCATGTTTGTTCTCATCTGTTCACTCTTTCACTCCTTCCTCTTTCCTCTATCCTCAATTGATACCTTTAGAATATTTCAACTTACCGCTTACATAATTTACCTTTCATTCTATCAATCATCGATCATCTTGTAATCTTCCTCAGGCATAATATATTTAAACCCTTCATCTATTTCTCCTCCATTTATCTCACATTCTATCGATCCTTCGTCTTTCTTTCCCTCACCCTTTTTCAATCTAGCCCATCTCTCTCTCTGTGCTGTAGTAAAAGAATTAATTGTGTCTGAAGTTGGCAGGGAATATAGTAATAATATTTGTTATATGAGTACAATATTTATTCCTAGTTAGCCAAGGTATACAATTGGCAGTGAGATATCTTGTTATATGAATATATACTTTGCGTGTCTTATGTATCCCTTTTCAGCTATCTTATTGAGCAGTCCTCACAAATCTCCATGTAATATCCCTATCATTTTATTCAGTACAGTTGGGACTCGTTTTGTAAAGAGTTACAACTGATTTAAGTCAGCCGTACCTATGGAAAGCAAAGGAGGTCATAAATAATTTGTCATCTACATGTGGAATGTGTATACACAGCTTAATTGTATAAAGTGAAATGGAGTGCGCCTGTCGTTACCGATTCTTGAAATGATTTCCTTGTTATACGAGACATCATCGGCGTGAGTGTCATCTTTCAAGAACGCGGTGCTCGTGCTTGGAATTTGACCAATAAACTTTGCTACAATATTGGTGTCATTGATTTAATGATTGTTGCCATGTACTTAAGGCTCTATGGTGTTAAGACTTCTTGTTTCCCCCCAAAAGTTAATCTGTCATATTCATCGTCCATACTTGTGAAGAACCTCAAACTATGATTTTTGTTTGCAAAAGTGTAGAGTAATTAGGATGAGTGATTGAAACCGTAACTTGTTTTTTAGAATTTGTACAATACCGTAGATGGAAATCCAATGTAATCATGACATTCAGGCTAATTTGGGTCCTTGGTTTAGAAAATAGCTACCATTTTACATGTAGATCACCTGGGCTATAAGTTCAATTTCAATGAAGGATATACACCAGGGTGTTAGTGTTAAATGGTGTATGGTGTTTGGGATTTGCAGTGCACCGTATTGGTGTTAGGTGTCGATTACTCATTTCTTTTTTGCACGTTTTGCTTTTAAAAGGCTTAGGTTTGCATTATCAGGCTCCACATATGTACAACAAGCGTGTTTTTGTTGATCCAACCAATATTTAATTGTTCATAATGCGTTGACTGAGGGTGTTTCTTAAAGGATCCAACGTAAGACATGCTAAAGCGCCATCTGCCCTCTAATGCGCATGTTATTTCATAAGCATTGCTTGTGTCCTCTGAGCATGAATTGATCAGTGCGATGATGTGCTTTATACCGCAAGCTATGTCTAGAAATTCAAAACCATGTTTTAGTCAGAGAGTCAGTAGCCCGTATTCTGAGGTCGGTTTTACCTTAAACTCCGGTTTAAAGTTGTGGTTTAAGTATGGACAGCCAATTGTTACATAAATAACAGTAGAGATATCATATTTCAGCTCATTTGGCTCTCAAATCATTCATAATTGTCTAGGAAGTATGAATAGATGATTGTCTTCACCATCGATGAATCAGGAAAGAGCACAGTAAACATAAGAAACATAAAACTTAACAAAAATTTTGATACTTTTGGCTTCCCATACTGCAACTTTAAATCTGACTTCAGAATATGGGCCAGTGTCTGATGTAAATCTTTGTGAAACACCTTGTGGAATTCAAAATGGAGATTAGACCACGAAGACCTTATTGTTGTAGAATATTAGTCATCCTGCTTTGCATTAGCAATATAATGAATTTGTTATTGTACAAAAATCATTTATATTTACTGGAATATAAGAAATGTAGATTGATTATTATATAGTACGTTGTATAAACCGAGTACCTTCCCAAATAATGTATGCTTGTTGTAATGAGATTATTTCAGGCTTTGTTTTATGTCAAGCTGGCCTGTGGAATAGTTGTGAACCGATTGCATATTATTATTATTACTGTCATTATTATTATGTGTCTTCATGAATTGTAATATATGCCATATTAAAAGAATGTTCAACTAATTGGGCAGAAGTGTACGTGCCCTCCAGTCGCCGAAATGAAAATTGTAATGTGTATAGGGTATTAAAAATTGATCAATTTTTGTCTGGAATCGCCAACTTTTGGAATTCAGTGTTGGGTAATGATTTGGGATTGTATCTGATATATTTGTGGAAGAGGGATGGTGTGGGCATGGTAGTGAAAATTCATATGATGGAGAAAAGACAGGTGAGAGAGGGAGAGAGAGGGAGGAGGGAAGTGAGACAAATATGCTTTTCACACTGCATTTCCTTAACCCTGTGCTATCTTCAACCCCGGACTATCCTTAACCCCATGCTATATTTTTTGGGGTTTCACACTGTCTTTCTTAATCCCATACTATTTGCTTAGCTGGGGTCAACGGCTTAAACCCGGACTATCAAAAAGCTCATGAATATTGATGATTTTGCCACACAGCGTGTAATTAACATGCTATTTCTACTTCTGTGATTGGCTAAAGCTTAGCCCCAGTTTTCCTTAGCCCCGTTTGGTTTCACACTGCATCTCTTAGCACCGCAATTGTGGTGCTAGCATCGCTACAAGCCGGCTAACCCCACTTTTATTTGGTGCTAGCTCCCCAATAAGCCAGCTATCCCTGCTTTTTTGCAGGGCCAGATGGTACCTTGCTAGCCCACTTTGCTAAAACTTAGTGTGAAACCAAAGTGGGCTAATCTTAACCCTGGGAAATTGGTGGGGCTACCCCCCCCCCTTAGCCCCACCTATTTCCCGGGGTTAAGGGAAAAAAGTGCAGTGTGAAAAGCATTGAGTTGGGGGGATAGAGGAATGAGAGGAAAAGGAGGCTGGGTGAGAGAAAGGTAGACAGAGAAAAATAAAGGAAAGAAGAGACAGGAGCAAAGGAAAGAGGAGGGTTCAAAGATTTGGTATGGAAAAGAGAGATGGGGGGGGGGCTGAAAGAACAGGAAGGGAAAAGAAAGGGGAGGGGTGGAAGCAGAGACTCATGGCTCATGCAAGCAAGGCAAAAAGAAAAGGGGGAAAAAGAGAAGTTTGTTTTCCGTATTATAGGTCAAGTCCACCCCAGAAAAATGTTGATTTGAATAAAGAAAAAAAAAGCAAACAGTGAAAATTTCATCAAAATCGGATGTAAAATAAGAAAGTTAAGACATTATAAAGTTTCTTTCTTAATTTTTTTCACAAGACAGTGATTTGCACAACTGAGTGACATGCAAATGAGATAGTCGAAGATGTCACTCACTATTTCTTTTGTTTTTTATTGTTTGAATTATATAATATTTCATTTTTTACAAATTAGACAATAAGGACAGATTTGACTGAACCAGATAGTATTAAACAATGCTGATTCTACATGTTAAGGGAGGAATTAGTTGTTTCACTTGGCAATTAGGAGAAAATTTGAATATTTCATATTTCATATAATAAAATACAAAAGAAATAGTGAGTGGATGACGTCATCAGTCTCCTCATTTGTATACAGACCAGGATGTGCATATAACTGTTTTGTTAAACTTTTAAACACCATAACTTTCTTTAAATTTTACATCCGATTTTGATGAAATTTTCAGTGCTGTTTGTTGGATTTTTCTCTTTGTATTCAAATCAACTTTTTGTTGGGGTGGACTTGTCCTTTAAAGGATCGGGAGGAGGATGAAAAGAGAAGAAGATGTGTATAGCGCTAGGGGCGCTAGCATAGACTGTTAAGGTTAAGACCGTAGAGCCAGACAAAGCATCCCGGAGTACCAGCCAGCTCGGCCACTGATCTCTCCCCTAGAGATCAGTGAGCTCGGCCCATATTCCCAGGGCAGGGAAGGTCCGATAGGGAGATCCCCGGGGCCAACCCTGGGCATTTTCAACATGCGCATGCCTCGCCCGTATACTGCGACTGTTTACGAGAGCGGCTTTGTGTAGAAAGTGAACCTCGACTAGCGCTCGCATCATACTCTCGCCTTTCCTGCATGCTGAGCTGAGAAGAGAAGCAAAACCGAAAGTCTGTTTCATTTGCCGGCGACGGGTGAGTGTTTGTAATCGAATTTCATAAAATTTATTGAGTTCTGACTTAGTTAGCTACATTTTTGTCTATAAATCAAAAGAAAAATACGTTGTTAATTTAGTTTCACATTATTATGGGAATGTTTTTCATTCAATTCTGTGCCTTGTCAATTCACTTTCAATGAAAGTCATACCTGGTCCTGGAAATCATACCTCGGATTCGGAAGTAGGCATAAAGTTATACAAAACTTATATATTGCCTCTCGTACTCAACGCCTCAAAGTTTATCTGATTCTCAGATTTATTGGGAAGTATTTTTTTTCACAGTTTTCCACACAGTGCATTTTGACCTTGAAATTATGACATTAGTACCCACCTTAGCTTTTCTGATTGCATTTTTAAATTTCTCAGACAATTTCCTTTCAGAATACTTTTAGTTTTATGGGCATAGGATAAAACATAAGAAAAAAAGCAATTGTATGAAACGGTGCGATTTTGGAGGAAAATTTGAGTTTTAACAGAAATGGGCCGAACTCAAAATGCATGGCCATATCACTGTTTTGTGTAAAATAAGGGAAACTTTAAAATGTAACTTTTATTTCACATCCGATTTTGCTGAAATTTTCAGTGAACCTTATGCTAGTTTGATTTTTCTCTATTGATTCAAATCAACATTTTTCTGGGGTGGACTTAATCTTTAAACTAATACCTTCATAATTGAAAAATGTAACAATTCTGAGAAAAACTTTTGTTTGGATCCCTTTGTACTCCCCACTATTTTTAACAACCAAGAACTGACTTTCTGTTTCTACCCGTTTTACTGCAAACTCTCCACAATTTTTGACAAAACCAAGAGCAAGAAATGAGTTTCTGTTTCTACCTGTTATGCTGCTATCTCCGCACTAGTTTTTACAATACCAAGAATTGAGTTTCTGTTTCCATTGGCGGCGGAAGCCCAAAAAATTAGAGGGGGTCTACCTGACATTTTGTGATGGACACTATGTAAAATAATTTGACATGCAAAAAAAACAAAAAAAAAACAGGTCATCAACCTAAATTTTAGGGGGGGACAAGAGACATTTGAAGTAGGGGTCCACCAGAAATTGGGGGGGGGGGGACGCAGGAAACAAAATGGACTAGCAAAAAAAAAAAAAAAAATCAAATGTAGGGGGGGGGGTCGTCCCCCCTACCTCAAATTTTCGGGGGGACCTGTCCTCCCCGCTTCCTCCGCCTTTTGTCTGTTTTTACCTGTTATGCTGCTTAGTGCTTACTCCCCACTATGGCAAGAACAAGGTTTTCGGTGAGCTACCCATATTATGTAGACCAAAAGCTTCGGTCTCTGTTATGTTGGTTGTTCAGCTGAACTCCGTTGGCTTCACTCACCAAATACAGAGACCGAAGTTCTAGCGCGATCTGTACAGGGGACTCAATGGCCATATGTTTATGTACTTAAGATTGGATAAAACTGGGAAGTGAATTTGCGCAACAGCCGAGGTAAGTCACTGTTTTTCTTCCTTTTAACTTCATTTTTCTCAGTTTTTTGGCAATTAATGCCAAGAGGGAATATAAATTTGCATTTTGGTCGCGTTAATTTTCAAAATTTTTATTCATTAAAGACAAAAATTGAAGAGCCCCGACGGGGGGATTTTGCATTGCAAGTCCCCTAATGGTGGCTGCACGATAGCGAGCTGTCTGTGTACGAGGAGAAATTTAAAAAAAAATGTTAAAAACTCCTCGAAACAGATGGCTGCCAGCTGTCTACCCATTATGCTACTAACTCCCCTATAAAACAAAACCAAGAACTGAGTCTTAGTTTCTACCCACCTGGTATACATGCAATAATATTTGATAATCATTGTAGGCATGGCATAGGCTTTTTACTCTAAAGTAGCTTTGTTTTAATTGTACTTTGCATTTCTAATGAAATCTATTTGTCTTCTGAGTAGGTGTGTCTGTGTGCGCATGTTTGAAGGTGGGTGTGTTTGCACACACAAATATTAAAGTGATTTATGTACATTCAGGAGATCCCTTAAAACATATTCAATGCATAAAATACCAACTTTGAACTAATGGTCCAATATAAATATCTTGATTACTTTATTCTTACCTTACACTATTTCTTCTTTAAGCGCATAGGGACATGCTATGCTATGTGTGATGCGCTATACAAGAATTGAGCATTATCATTATTATTATTATTAGAATTTTGTCTTCTTAATTAATATATTAATTATAGTTTTTTATCTGCAGGGATAAGGCCCCTGTGTAGAGCAATACTTTTTATTGATAGAGCATCCTTGTGTAAAGATACCGAACTAATAAGTAATTTAACAAAAATGTGCTTATTTCGTCCTTTCAGGTCAGTATAACAACAAATTTCAGCACCCGCTTTGGAAAATGAATGGGGAATCCGAGCAAATAATAATAATTTTATATACTGCAAATTCACAAATTGACTCTAAAAAGCGGATAAGAGAAAGGAAATATGAAGTATAAAGGAAATAGAAATACTTTGCACAACAAAATGTATCATGACTAATATTACAATGTACAACTACATGTAGTTCTCACCAGATCAATTTGGCCCCGAAATGCTAAACAAAAGCCCAGGAAATTAAAAAAAGGAGTCCCAGAAAACCCCAATTCGCTGCCATGAGGCAGTATAGATTGTGAAAAGTAGCCACCCAAAACAGATTTTGAACCTACGACCTTCTGATTGAATGACACGAGCCAGAACCATAACACGCCCACAAACCAAGTCTTGATTAAAACATTTTTGGTGTGGTGAATATTTGGATTCTTGACGTAAAGGCACACGCTTGCTCATTGTGCTTGTGGTGGCTTAACTCCAATGAGTATAGCGCCATCTTGAGTTTAAAAACATCTAATTGCTGTCTAGCATCTAGGGTGTGGCAGTATAATGATTTTACCAGTACTTTATATTTAATATTTGATTAGTAGTGTTGCATGTATGATCCTCATGTGCAAAAGCTTGCTACTCAATTGACATTTGGAGTAGGGGTCATGGAAAATGATTACATACCAGAAAATCATTCCCACCCCCCATTGGTAATTTCAATTTCTGTGGACCCGTGCTTGTGTCATTCTGAATATCTTGCGCAGATAACATTTATGTCAGGGAATTTTTGGTTATACTTTTGTCTGATATTGAAAATTACCTTTTTTAGAATTTTCATTTAAAATTTCCTTTTCTAATGCAGGTAAATCACCTTTCATAAGAAAGTTTACTGATCCCTTTGGCCAGTGGTTTTCATTGATAAAAGTACTAATGAATTTCTGTCACCAAATTGTATGAGAGTAATTTTGAAAGTAAAATCACTGATATTGATAAATTGTTTCTTTATACACTCCTCTGGAATCTTCAAAAACCTATTGAATTAAAGCCTGTTTCACAAAGCCTGTCATATACATGTAAAGAACAAATTCAAAATAACATTTAAAAGCTACTGAAATCATGCGATTTGATTGGCAGAGAGGGACTTGTCGGATAAAACGTCCGACAAGTCCTTCCATGAAACGCCCCCCTGAAACCGAAATGCCTGTCCCCCCTGTGACAGGAATAACCCCTTTCAAGTTTCTAGATCTAGGTACGTCCATGACCTTTTGTGTCACAGGAAGTGTATTTGTCTCATCGTTAGTCATATTGTCTTTATCTTGACCTAGCCTACAAAATGATACGAGGTCGTCTGGGGCTGTCATCAAAAAAGGGGGTACCGGATGCGCATGTTTCCTCTTCAAAATATAAAAAAAGAAAAAGGATTATTGTAATAAGATGCGCTCTCAGAAATTCTTAAATTGTTTTTTATAGGAATTTACCAAATGTTGGTTTCAAACAAAATTGTATGAAAAATGATAGTTTGAATTTATTAAGACAATTGTCACTTCTCTGAGAAATTTATATGTTTCATCCCTTCATTCAAAATATGTAATTGTCTGAGGACCTACCTACCTGTAATGGTCCATATTCTGAAGTCTAGTTTGTCATTGGCCATGGTTTAACTCTGCTAAATTTATGGGTAATTAAAATCTCTTTGGAAATTTGTTTCCACTCTATTTTCCTTATTTACTCTTTTTTTGCTCTTTATTTCCATGCTGTTCATGATTGGCTCTCCATAGTTAAACCACAAGTTTAGACAATAATTCAAATTAAAATCAGACAATAATCTATTTATATAAAAAAAGAATTCTGAAGTAAACTATTTTGGCTTTTTGAAATTAATAATTCACTAGTCTCCAATTTCTAGTGTTTTTATGCTATAATACCAAACACAAATATCTCTTCACAATGGTTTTGCACCTAGTCTTAACCCTATGAACTGGAACTCCCACCTGCAGCACTTGACAGTTGTCAAATTCAGTTCATGAAAAATCTCTTTTTTAGACTTGACTTTGGTCAACTGTCCTTAATATTTGACAGATTCCGATACAGAAATTTTAAACAAAAATGTTATTATCTGAGGTCAAAAATAGGGATTAAGGTAATCAGTGAGAGTTCATGGATGACCCTATATCCCGCTACTCCCTGATATCAGTGCCCTGCGTGTACTTGACGCCCGATAACCTGTCGCTCCTAGGATTAGCCTGTCATTGCCGATCAGATACCGCAGTCAGTGAGGAGGAAATGGCACTTGTCGTTATCTCGCGAGTGCACGACTTTCCGCTAGGTGTGGATCGGCAGAGGAGAGGGGCGAGGGAGAACGGAGAGGGCTGTTTGTTGTGATCTTTTCAAGGCCAAGTGCCATGGTGTAGATTCTAGTCTTGTGATTCTTAAAAAAAGTTGTTATCATTGGAGTATAAAACATGAGCAATGGAAACTCTGAAACTAAAAATCAAATGCCACAAAATTATGTTCATGATATAGAAAATTTCAGAAATAAAGAACTGCATCACTTGCTTGAAAATGCAATTAATTGAACCACAACTTTTCATGCTCTATATAGGCCTACTTTTCTTTAATATGAGGATCTTAATACTGGGCCAATCCAGCCCAGGTGTCAAGACTATTTGATAGATAAAATAATAATATAAAATGTGAAATGATGACCTGTATTATATATCCAGGTGTCTAGACATAATCATCTGCAGTGTCCATGTACTGTCCAGGAAAAAGCTGTTTGAAAGAGGTATTTGGAGCAAGTAATGAATTAATGATTGGCCATTAGTCTTCATTAAGATTTAAAAGTGATCTCATTTTTCCGGTCAATATTTATTATTACAAATTTCTACAATCCCTTTGTATTTGATAGTTTTTTCTTAATGAATTCATATTTTCCATTTGGGATTGGCCTTTAACTGAGATCACTTCGTAGAAGCAGAGGGGTAATGTGTTACAAGCTACAGAGGAAATGGTGCAGATGGTTGAATCTACCTTGACCATCTTGAGGGGGCATGAAGGGGGGTAAGGAAGACGCCAATTTGCTCTTCTCCAGGGGTCTGACTTCAGGGTACTCTCCGGAAGTTATCGGAAGGGGCAAGAAGGGATGCCAAACTTTGCCGACTTCAGAATGTATCTTCACATAGGCCTCAGTTGGGGCAATATGGGCTGTATAGGCCTGTATGGTAAAGAGAGAGGGAGTGAGAAAATAAATTACGTGAAAGGAAATTCTTTCAGTTTGTACAATGCAGGTCTAAAATGTGCTATGAAGAATCTTTCTTCCGAGGATACATACAGAACCTTAAACATACCTTGATGCGCCACACCCACACTTTATCTTCACACGGTATTCCAGGGTTTGGGGGCTTTGTAGTCCATTAATAACCCAATACGAACAGTCTAAACCGCCCTTTCACACAGAAAAAAAAATCGTAATTTGATTGATGATTCCAGTGAAAAATATAAAGGCTAATGACGAATTTTTACCATGCGTAAATATTCATATCTGAATGACACGCGCCTCAAAACCCAAGCGAACAACAACAACAACAACAACCATGTGTGAAACCAAACTAGACTCGCGAACATAAATCACAATTACAAATTCAAATTCTACTCCAAAGGTGGATTCCAAATTAGTTTCACTCAAATTTCGGTACAAATCTTCCGTGTGAATGGTATGATGATTCTAAACACGAATTGCAATCATCTTTACAATGATGATTCAAGATTCACGTGTGGAAAGGCCCTTGGTTTAAAAGTGAGAAGTGTACATAAGCGACTTGATGGCTTCTTCTTGGAGCTTATTCCACCTATCGATATCTCTTTTGCCCAAAAAAATGCTTTCCTATTTCCAGGAAGATTTATACCATGGTCACATTTGTTCTACTGCGGCCGTACGGCGAGTTGAAAACAGCCGTTTTAACATTTTTTTTGTCCAACTACATATAGGTGGTTTGAATAAAAATTAATAAAGCGGCTGTTTCCGACTCGCCGTACGGCCGCTGTAGAGCAAATGTGAACAAGGTATAAGAAATAGTCCTACATGATACCTGCCTGGGGTGTGTTTCATGAAATAACAAACTTACGCTGAGCCAATCCAATACAATGATTTTGATAGCTTATAACAATAGTGATTGAAATTCTCTGTCAAGTTGAAGTGCTGACAATGTTGTCCAGCTAAAATGATTATAAACAGGGGCAGTGCAGGGGGGATATCTCACCTTTATCCCCCCCATTAAAATATCCAGGCATTGCCCATTAGGTTGTTTCAGACCGCCTCGAAGTTCGGCAGTTCCAGGTATTTTGGCAATGTGAAAGCAAACTACGCGTAATTTCCCAGAAAGAAATACCTGCTAAATAATAGGTACCTGGCAACATTACAAGAATTTTCGCGGGAATTTGTCCAAGGTCACAGGTATTTTGGCGATGTGAAAGCAAATTACGGGAACTTTTCGCCCAGTGTGTTCGTTGGGTGCGGCGCCGTGGGTGGCTGCTGGGCTAGTGATTTTGAATCTCGCGCCTTGCCTGCTTATCAGACCATACTGCGCAGGCTCGTAACTTCAGGAACTTATCCCTAATGGGTATGTTTTGGGGCGGTGTGAATGCAAGAATAATCAATGGGTATGTTTTAGCCTATAAAAGTTCTTGTAATTTAGCGGGATTCTTATGATCGAGGCGGTTGGAAAACCACCCAGTGATGCCCACCCTCCTGCTGCTGCTGCTGTCATGCTGTTAACTATTAGAACCTTCCAACAGTTGTTTAAACAGTTTAAACAAGTTTTCAAAATATCAAACAACAGAGTATAGAACATTGTGTTTACTGCATGCCCCTTTATTTTGAGAAACCATGTTTTTTCAGGAAGTGTTCACAAAGTCAAATAATCCATTCAGAGTCAGAAGCGTATCCTAATCCTATTCAATGATTGCCTGCCTGTCTCTAAACAGGAACAATCATCTTTTCTGGGGATTTATTTTTAACAATTCCTGACATTTGACTATCATCCCCAGATGTAGCCAGCAAGAAACAACCATTTGTTCAGAGACTGAAGCTTTTAATTGGTCTTGGCTGGCTCCAGAAGGTTGGATTTAATCTCTATAAATTAATGTAGACCCAACAATAAAAGGCCTGGTCACACCGCCCGAGCGTTGTTGGAGCGGAGAGAAAAAAATCATCACCGCTCACTACTGTCAATGAGCTACTGTTAACCATTTTCAATTTCGATTGTTTTTTTTTTTTTTTTTTTTTTTCGATTTTTCCCCAATTTTGTGAGCGAAATTTGACTCTCCCTTCCCCTCCACGACCGCTCAACAACAACGCTTGGGCGGTGTGACTAGGCCTAAAGTTCTAGGTCTACTTAGTTCTACCTTGACTTTAATACAGTTGCCTAATAGTGGAGAAGATTCCTAAACACTATTGTTTACTTTAATACACAAAACAAGTAGTAGTCTTCATTATCTAGACTCCAATGTAATGTGCGCATATCTTGATGAGTACATACATGTATTAGACCCCAAAATATAGTTCTCTTCTCCCAGTAAAGTCCATGGTGCTACCACCTTGACCCTAAAAAAAATCCCAAATCATTGTTTATTTTTATACAGAAAAAAAACCAGTAGGCCTAGTCTGCGTTATCTAGACTCTAATGCCATTTGCATGAACCATTTCAACAGAACTACATTACCTTAAGGGAAAAGAAGAAATAGTGAAGACAGCAGTTTTGTATACCAATACCCCCTTTAAATGCCAATATTATTTCCACTACAGTACTCTTGAAATCCATTATTGATTGAAAATCCCCAAATCATGGGTTAGAAAAAAAATTGTATCAAAATTAAATTGTAAATACTATGTGCTTATTTACCATGAATGTCTTTTTTAGTGTCTCAATAGTATAACCACGCCTCCCAAAACCCCAGTATTTTTTTATCAAGAGAATTGTTACATTTCATTTTAAGTCATGACATTGAAGAAGTGCGCTGACTTGAATAATTTGATATGGTGTGGGAATCAATTAGTTCTAAAGTAATCTTGATCTAGTGAAGTTTGGCAACCACTAATAACCACCAATTGATGCCTGTGATGAATTAACAGTTCCTGAGTCTGAATGATGAAATTGATTGGAATACTGTATGATACAGGGGCGGGTGAACAAAAATGTAGAAGGGTGCAATAGGAACGGAAAAGAGAATGAAAGTGGAGAGAGATGGTGGGGTGGGATTAGTCTGCTGGGCAAACCCTTCACTCGAGCTAAGGGTCTGAATGTGCAGCCTACTCATGCCTTGTGTACTGAAAGCTCTAAGTTTTGTAGTCTTTGCATGGAGGCACACTTGTTGATCAAAGTTCCAATCAAGGTGCCTGCAGACTACATGTAGAGTGGGATGGACAGACAGGAACAGAGGAACATAGAGAAAGAGAGAGAGAGAAACAGCAAGAGGGGGAAACACAGAGAGGGGGGGGGGGGGGGGGGGGATGGGGGAGAGAAGAACAGAGAAAAGAAGAGAGGGAGTGGGGGAGGGGAGGTAGGGGAAAAATGATATTGTATTTTCGGGGGCTTAATTTTACTACCTACTTGCCTAAGTTAGCAACATTTCTCATTGCAGTTCAAACAGGAATTTTGTGGGGCTTTTTTTCATTTTCAAGGGCTCTTTTGGGGATGAAATTCCGCCGAGCCCCCATGAATCTTTTTCCCGGGGGGGGGGGGGGGACAGAGCAAGCGGGAGAAAGCAAGGGGATGGGGGTCTGTCTGCTTGGTCATGATAGGAATCAGTAATAGGCAAATATCTGGTCAATATAATTATTACCTCATGACCTCTTCCAGATTTTTAATATTGTATACATGTACATGTACATGTACGTGCAATGTGTGACATTATATTTTTATGTAGTTGATATTACATGTATTCAGGTCAAAATTTTCCATTTTGACGTATATAAATGTCTGATATTTGTGTGAGAGTGTGGGAGTGTGTGGGAGTAGCAATCAAGGTCAATTGAGAGGAAATATTCAGTGCCTTCTCCTTAGGTGGTTTCAAACCGCCTCGATCACAAGAATCCCCGTTAAATTACGAGAACTTTTTTAGGCTAAAAAATACCCATTAATTATTCCTGCATTCACACCGCCCTGAAACATACCCTTTCGGGATAAGTTCCCGAAGTTACGAGCATGCGCACTATGGTCTGATAAGCAAGCAAGGCGCGAGATTCAAAATCACTAGCCCAGCAGCCACCCACGCCGCCGCACCCAACGTCACGCTGGGCTAAAAGTTCCCGTAATTTGCTTTCACATCGCCAAAATACCTGCGACCTTGGAAAAATCCCCGCGAAAGTTCTCGTAATTTCGCCAAGTACCTACTATTTAGCGGGTATTTTCTTTCGGGGAAATTACGCGTAGTTTGCTTTCACATTACCAAAATACCTGGTATTTTCTGATCGGGGTAAATTTCCCGATCAGAGAATACCTGGAACTGACGAACTTCGAGGCGGTCTGAAACCACCTCTTGTGTATGAAGTTTCTGACAATTCTGTGGGTGAAGTGAATTTGTACCAATTCACAAACTATTAAGTGGGATGACGTTTTATATGATGTTTGCTAAAGATTAGGGAATAAAGGGTGAAACTGCAATTATTTGAATGGTGAATGTCATCTGTTTTTTAATGTAAACAAAAATAAGAAAAGAGAAATAGTTTTATAGAGTTGTCAGTGTGTGGGTGTACATTGTGTTAGTCTGCAGGTTTAGACACTTATTACTACTTTAATAAAGGACAAGCCCACCCCAGAGAAATGTTGATTTGAATCAATAGAGAAAAACAAAACAATCGTTATGCTGAAAATTTCATAAAAATCAGATGTAAAATAAAGTTTTGCTTTAATTCCTTTAACAAAACAGCTATATGTATATCTCAGTGACTTGCAAATGAGAGAGTCAATGATGTCCCTCACTCATTTTTTTTACTGATTCAACTATACAATATTTCAATATTCATACATGTATATTTGACAATAAGGACCAACTTGACTGAACCAAAAAATGTTGAAAAATGGTAATTCAACCTGTTTAGGAGGAATAAAACTTTGTTTCACATAAGAATGTGGAGAAAAGTAGAATATTTCATATAAAAATACAAGGAAATACACTATATTGTATTATACTGTGGAATGAAATTCTTATTTTTTCTGACAGGTCCATTGCTCATGGATTTTCAAAACTGTGATGAACTGGGTTAATGGCTACGCTACCATTATTAAAGTTCATTGTTAAACATTTCGAGAATGGATACTTGACTTTCAGAGTACCCAGACTCCACTTTTAGTTGCTTTCATACTCGACTGATTTGAGGTGCTTTCATGGACCGAGAGATCTGGAAAGTGAATAAAAGGCTTATTTCAATTGACCCAATTCAAAAGTCATATTTCATGCAAGATTGAAAATTGTTTTCGGCTTGATAGTCTAATAAAAAAAAAGAAAAAAAAGACATATTTCATGCAAGATTGAAAATTGTTTTCGGCTTGATAGTCTCATAAAAACATACCATGGTACTGGTAGCCAATACCAACTTCAAATACAATTGTCACTCATGGAATCTCCTGTCTTTCAATCTGAGGGATGTGGGTTCAATACCTAGTCATGGCTTGTTTTCCTTAAGCAAGAAATTTACCCACTTGGTGCTGCACTCAACCCAGGTGAGGTGAATGGGTTCCTGGTGGAAAGAAATTTATTGTAGGTTCAAGAGCACAATCAAGGGATAATAATAACCTAGCTTAGGTCCTGAGCTAGTCTACTATCATTATTATCATCATTATCGTCATCATCATCATTGTTATTAATATTATTACTATTATTATTAACCTTTTCTTTATTGGCTGATTGTCCTTGCTTGATTCTGACTTGGAGGCTTTGTCCATCTCCTTGTAGTGCATTTACATGCAGAATAATCAACATGTTTTTTTTTAGGAAGAATATTATTTGATAGTATCTATGTCAATTTTTTTGGGCCCATTGCTCTTTAGAGCCTCCATATCCTTTTTTCATTGGTGAGGCTAAAATTGAATTTTCACAGCTCCTTGATGGTTCCAGTTTTTTCTAACGACAGTTGCTTCACCAAATATTCTGTACACTAAAAAACGAATGACTAATTTCATCCATAAATTTAACACTATCCGTTTCCTAAACCTAACCCCAAACCTGAAAAAGCCCTGTTTTGCAACCTTAACCCCAATCCTATGAGCCTGGAAAATTTGTTGCAGGAAAAAAATGTTGTGTCACCACCTTTGGGTTGTCTTTGATGATTGCAGGAAGGGTCTGATCTTGAAGGCTACGTGTAGGCACATCCAGGCAAGCAGAATCCCTGTAGATCTATACAGTAGGCTGCTTCAGAAGTGCTAGAGGAAGCCGAAGGAGTGGCCTTTGAAAGTCAAGAGGATTATATGTAGCTGCAAAGCCTGCAATACTTTTGTGAGAGAGTCCATTTCTTTGGACTTGGTTAGGCATGAGATCTCTGAACAATGCTTAAGTTCCACAAAACCCTTTGCTCGATCTTTCCAACTTGCTTTAAATGGTCCGTATAATGTATAAGAATAGAAGGAAAGATGGCTTCTGTCTTTGAAGACTGATCCTTAATCCCATTTTCGGGAAAGTGAACCATGGAATGTGGTAGTCTTCAGGCACAGACCCTGTTGATTTTTGTTAAATCAACACTTGGGTTTTTTCAAGTCCACGGCCTCTAGATCTATACATCGGTTTCGATGATGTTGTTTCAATCAGGAAGGAATGACTGTGAGTTCCAGTCATCTTTACAGAATCAGTTTAGATTTGATCAAGCTTCAGGAATCAGGTTATCAAGCTCATATTCCAAGGTCTGTAACTCTGCATTCGACCTGCAATATGGCTCCTTGCGTGATGGGCGCGCATTACACTGAACAAGAAACCGCAATTTTAGGGTCTCGGGAAATGGAAAAATATGGCTTTCTAAGGCTTTCTAAGTCGGTGATGCTCTGGAACGAAAATTTAGGCTGAAAATGGGGGTCTCGACCATGGCACATACATTATTTTATGAAGTAGCCCCGTCCCCCGGGTCTTGCAGAAAGAGTTGCATTTGTACAACTCGAGATATCGAGCACAAGTCCCTATCAAATATGTAGGCCTATATCATTGGTTGAAAATTATACGAGTTTGATTTTTGTCTCACCTGCGAAGCAAAGTGAGACTATAGGCGCCGCTTTTCCGACGGCGGCGGCGGCGACGGCGGCGGCGGCGTCAACATCAAATCTTAACCTGAGGTTAAGTTTTTGAAATGACATCATAACTTAGAAAGTATATGGACCTAGTTCATGAAACTTGGCCATAAGGTTAATCAAGTATTACTGAACATCCTATTAGAGTTTCATGTCACATGACCAAGGTCAAAGGTCATTTAGGGTCAATGAACTTAGACCATGTTGGAGGAATCCACATCGAAATCTTAACCTGTGGTTAAGTTTTTGAAATGTCATCATAACTTAGAAAATATATGGACCTAGTTCATGAAACTTGGACATAAGGTTAATCAAGTATCACTGAACATCCTGCATGAGTTTCACGTCACATGACCTAGGTCAAAGGTCATTTAGGGTCAATGAACTTTGGCTGAATTGGGGATATCTGTTGAATTCCCATCATAACTTTGAAAGTTTATGGATCTGATTCATGAAACTTGGACATAATAGTAATCAAGCATCACTGAAAATTTTGTGCAAGTTTCAGGTCTCATGATTAAGGTCAAAGGTCATTAGGGTCAATGAACTTTGGCCGAATCGGGGGTATCTGTTGAATTACCATCATAACTTTGGAAGTTTATTGGGCTAGTTCATTAAACTTGGACATTAGAGTAATCAAGTATCACTGAACATCCTGTGCACGTTTCAGGTCACATGACCAAGGTCAAAGGTCAATGAACTTTGGCCGAATTGGGTGTATCTGTTGAATTACCATCATAACTTTGAAAGTTTATGGATCTGATTCATGAAACTTGGACATAATAGTAATCAAGCATCACTGAAAATTTTGTGCAAGTTTCAGGTCTCATGATTAAGGTCAAAGGTCATTAGGGTCAATGAACTTTGGCCGAATCGGGGGTATCTGTTGAATTACCATCATAACTTTGGAAGTTTATTGGACTTGTACATAAGAGTAATCAAGTATCACTGAATATCCTGTTTGAGTTTCAGGTCACATGATCATGGTCAAAGGTCATGTAAGGTCAATGAACTTTGGCCATGTTGGGGTTTTTTGGTGAATAACCATCATATCTCTGTAAGTTTATTGGTCTAGTTCATAAAAAGTGGACATAAGAGTAACCATGTATCACTGAACATCTTGTGCGAGTTAGAGTAGTATTCAAAGTCAGCACTGCTGCTATATTGAACCGCGTGATGCAGGTGAGACGGCCAGAGGCATTCCACTTGTTTGAGTTGCATTTGATTAAACTTTCTGCAACGGTGCCTGCTTTGTGAGGTTAAACAACTTGAGACCCTATACAGCTCATCAAATCAAAACTACTTCTGTAAAGGTAATTCGAACCCACTCCTTCCTGACTAAAACAACAACAAAACAGATGGATTAAAATTGAAGCATAAGGTGGTTTCAAACCACCTCGATCGTAAGAATCCCCGTTAAATTACGAGAACAAATATGAGAAAAAATACCCATTAATTATTCCTGCATTCACACCGCCCCGAAACATACACTTCGGGATAAGTTCCTGAAGTTACGAGCATGCGCAGTATGGTCTGATAAGCAGGCAAGGCGTGAGATTCAAAATCACTAGCCTAGCAGCCACCCACGGCGCCCGCGCCGAACGACACGCTCGGCTAAAAGTTCCCGGAAATTGCTTTCACATCGCCTAAATACCTGCAACCTTGGAAAAATCCCCACGAAAGTTCTCGTAATTTCGCCAAGTACCTACTATTTAGCGGGTATTTTCTTTCGGGGAAATTACGCGTAGTTTGCTTTCACATTACCAAAATACCTGGTATTTTCTGATCGGGGTAAATTTCCCGATCAGAGAATACCTGGAACTGGCGAACTTCGAGGCGGTCTGAAACCACCTATAGATGTGGTGCTTGTGGCCGTAGTATCGGCCTACAGGTGTAGTTGTCAAATGAGTTGCACTTTTGACGTCATGCCAGGATAGGAAGTCGGTCAGGAGCCAACACAGTATCAGGTACCAACTGATTAGGCACGTCCTCAGGGACTGCATCATGTTATCTGCAAGGGAAAATCCTTCATATAGGCATATTTCACTCCTATTTGCAATATGCAATGCGCATCTTATTGTTCATGGGTGCGTTTATTCGACACTTTTTTACCCTAGAATCATGATTAGAATCATGATTCAAATCACGATTCTGCAGAATCACGATTGCGTTTAGTCGAAATTGAATATAATCATGATTAGAATCACAAACATGAAACACGAAAAAAGGGGCGTTTGGAAAGACGTTTCTGTAGAATCACGAACGAAAAAGGTCGTATGAACGATATCGTGATTTGAATCATGATTCTATGACGTCATTGTGTCGTGCTTCTTCCGGGTTCGACTCAAAGGCGCGCGCTGTGTTTCGTGCAGGTTAATTTCCGTGTAGCAGTATTGCCAGCATTTAGGAATTATCATTCTGTGTATTGTATCCCCGGGGTTGTACTGTAGCGTCATTTGTATATTTCATTGTTTTCATCCATCATTTCTTCAAGTTCCAAAGGCACAAATTGGACTGACGATGAACTCAGGGCTCTGCTTGTGCTTTGGGCTCAGCCTGAAGCACAAGCATCCCTTTATACCGGGATTCACAGAAATAAGACGATCCCTTTCAGCGGCGCTTGCGAGGGAGGGATTTCAACGGAGATGTGGCACCGCCTGTCGAGACAAAATTAACAGAATTCGTGCCCAGTACAGGACCATCATAGACAAGAAAAATCGATCGGGAGGTGGGAGGGAGGATGATGACCCCTTCTGGTTCCCGATCAAAAACAATACGAGGTACAATACACGGAATTCTGGAAGTAAAAGATTTATTTTTCGGAAGCCGAGTAAGCGTTGCACTTGCACAAACGATCGCGCGTTAGCTCCGGCCGGCGGCAGCAAAAATCTAGCAGCCGACGTGAAGTTAGAAGCACGTGCGAAAATGTTGACCTATACTTCCTGGGTCAAACTGCGCACTGTGATGCGCACTGGATCGGCCCGAATTCAGGGAGAAACAGCGTTAGAAAGATGGTCGTATAAACGCTGATTCTGTCGGATCGTGATTCATGCTGCTGTTTTGAATCATGATTCAAATGGTGATTCAAATCATGATGGATCGAGGTCGCATAAACGCAGCCTTTGTTTTCCACTCGATAGGCATAATGAAATTTCTAGTAGTTACAATCTTGCTTTTTCTGTCTGTCATGGAGCATTATTTGATAAAGATTGGCGTTCCTTTGAAAATGCCTTTTCCTGGAGGAACACAAAAGACAGTAGTATGAATGGCGTAATTAAGAGAGGGAAAAACTGAAACGTAACAAATGTTTGATAATTAATCCTTAATAGCAACATTTCTGTAGGTTATACATAGAGAATTTGATTATATTTCCCCAAGAAAGATATTACGAGTGTCCGTTCTAACAGCCCTTGAGCACGGGGGTGGGGGTGGAGACTGTTTTATGATCAAACATACAAAAGGTATCAAGTGTTTCATCACCAATCTATGTATGGAAACATTTACAATTTTATTGAATATTTGTATAAAGGTACCAAAATAGATGTAATATGCTATGCTAATTTGGAAAGCGATGCTAAAATGGAAGGTGCATTTGGCAAAAGTACAGCAGCTGTTTTCTAATTTTTCAGCTGTCAATATCATTTTGATTCATTTACCATTTACTTTGTGAGATGGTTTGAGGGAAGTACAGTTTCAGGGGTAATTTGTAGTTAAAGATAAATTCCAGTTCTGGTAACGATCTCAAAATGACTTTTTACAGAATCTAATGCAATGACCACCCAAGTGTCTGTTTGTATGAATAAAAAATATGTGCAAAAGGATTCTGGAAGAAATTGTGTAATTGCTGAGAAATAAACAAAATAAGCGCGGATTCTGTCACTTCCGTCGGGTGTTTATTCCAGCAATAATAATACACTGTCCCACGTGTGCATATCTGTGTTGGTGATCTTCAGTGGGAACATTTTTCAGTGTAGATTTCAAGATTTCACAAAGTTCATTTTATGTAACTGTACCAGATCTAGTTCCTCAATGATATAGCCTACTGACAATTAAGTCTGCTCTATACAGACTTTCTCATGAAATCAGTGTTACTGCAACTACTGGCATTTCTCTTTAAAGTCTACACGTAAATTCAACCAAACATAGTGATAGAAATTTATTAAAGTAAAATTAACAAACACTTTGCACCAATGACTTTCATTCAAAATTACCATTTATTTATAAATTGTACTTATAAGGCTTATAAAAGAAAGTTACATAATTTCTATTTTTTCTTTATTAAAAAGCAGTGACTGTACAGTGTATGTATTTAGATGTATAATGCATGTACATGTTAACTTTTGTATTTCATGAATGTAATTAATTCCTGCCTACTTTGGGGAAAGAATTGCCATTGTATCTTTAGAGAACCACCTGCAAAAGTTCCTGCAAGTGTGATCATGAGCCTACAAATTTTGTGGATATTTTTTTTCATGATATCAACTACGAAAAGTGGATGAATTACTTTAATGTATAGTGCCATTTGATAGAGAACCACCTGTAAAAGTTTTTGCAATTTCGCAAAGAACCTACATGTACAAATTTTTGTGGATATTTTCCTTTTTAATAGCGATATCAACTAAAAGCGGATTAATTACTTTAATGTATATTGCCATTGCAATTTTTAAAAGAACCTAAAAATGTTGCGTTTTTTTTTCTTTTGAATTGCTATTCAAATATATTGTCATTGTAACTCTGACTTCATACTCTATGATTCATATTCATATGAAGTACTTGGTATTGTATTTTTCCTGATGAAATACATGTACATGTACCATTTCCTTATGAAATAATATTGTATTTCAACTACTTTCATGGTGAAATGCTTGGTATCTTTTTTTATTGGTTAGATACATGTATTAATGCTTATTAAAAGAAACAAGAGTCGTATCAATCAGATGGGTTGGTCGGCTTGGTGTAAAACCGCAAGTACAATGTTGGAAAGCAAGGAAGGAAGCACAGATTTGACTCATGGATTGAGTGATTTTCAAAGAGGAAATACGCATCGGAACTTGGCCAAGAGGATGAACTAGCATGTTGGCTTCTACATGTGGATAGAAGATATCTATATTTGTTTTTGATATTGCAGGTCATCTATCAGTCTCTTATATTTACTCAGGACTATGTGTATGTGTGAGCCATAGAAGTATAAAAAGCGAATACCATATTTTATTCATAAAGAGAAAAAAATCAGTTAAACACTGTATAAAAAAAAAGATAATTTTATGAGACTGATTGTATTACATAAACAAAGTCAACTACATAAATAGTGAAATGGACAAAGGTAAGGAAGAAGAAGAGACTTGAGTTTGATGGTGAAGATAAAGGAGAAGAAGAAGAAGAAGGATGTTGGAGGAGGAGGAGAAGGAGAAGAAGAAGAAGAAGAAGAAGAAGAAGGAAGAGGAGAAGGAGGAGAAGTAGAAGGAGAAGAAGAAGAAGAAGAAGAAGAAGAAGAAGGAGGAGGAGGAGGAGAAGGAGAAGGAGGAGAAGAAGAAGAAGGAGGAGGAGGAGAAAGAGGAAGAGAGAGAAAGAGGAAGATGCATGTTGGGGACAGGAGATAAAGGAGAGGAAGAAGAAGAAAAAGAAGGAGGAAGAAGAGGAAGGAGGAGGAGGAGAAGAAGAAGAAGAAAAGGGAAAGTCCTTTGAACTATGAACAAAGAAAAAAAAAAGAAAAAATACATGTATTATATTAAACCAAAGGTATAGGAAAGGTCACAATATCTGTTTAAACTAAATTTTGCTCAAATGAAAGTGGTCCTTGTTTAAAATTGAAAGTCATAAGCATTATTCAATTCAACCGGAAATGGATTATCCAAACTGCCACATTTTCATTACTGAAGCAATTTAACTTTATATTAACTAATGATGTGTCTAGATATAAATGTCAGCATTAGGTATTAAAAACCGTGTCAGGCATTCAAGCACTTCAATTGAATTGCATTTTAATTTAATCCATTGAATTTGATAATACATCATTTAATTTTAATGCCCCAAAAAGTTAGCTTGAAAGGGCTTGAATAGGTACTTATCTGATGATCATGATAATCATAAAAAAGTGAAAAGAAAATGTATACACTCCCTGAGAGCATATTTTGAGCGATTGACGTGTTTACGAAAAGTTAAAAATTCTTATTGGTTGATTTACTACTCTTATGTGGGGAGTCGCCATACCGTAAAAAATATCTTTTGAAAAAGTGATCCTTTATCAACCACAAAATACAATAGATTTATATCCCACACAAATATGTGTACTGATATCCCATTGACGAGGTCTCTACTGTTGAATGGGCTGTACTTTGGTGAACTTTTGTCCTCCAAACAGTCACGATTTATAGTATCTTTTTGTTATTTTTTTTAATGTAGACAACCAACGACGGTGACATTGATACTTGTGCGGACGGAACCAAGGCTGGTGTTACAGTGACACAGCATTGGTAACAATTTCTACTTCACTCAAATTCCTTGACACGAGTAGTCAACTAATGCATGATAAAAGAACTAGGCCTTTGCCCCTTAAAGGGATGGTCCGGGCTGAAGATATTCATATCTAAATAAATAGAGTAAAATTCACAGAACAAAATGCTGAAAATTTCATCAAATTCGGATAACAAAGTTATTGAATTTTAATGAATATTTTGTGAAAACAGTTATATGCACATCATCATGAATATTCATTAGGTGGGCTGATGATGTCACATCCCCACTTTCCTTTTTCTTATGTTAATTACATAAAATCGTAAATGTTTCATTATTTTGTACATTGTGTAAATGATGTGTCTCCATTATGATAAAATAAACCTAATTTCATATAATAAAATACAAAAGAACAAGTAGGGATTTGACATCTGATCATCAGCCCACCTAATGAATATTCATAAAGACATGCCTAGAACTGTTTTACTAAAATAATAAAAATCTTTAAAATTCAATAACTTTGTTTAATGTTTGTTAACCAAATTTGATAAAGTGGTAAAAAGCATTTTGCTTTGTGAATTTTCAGTACTCTATTTATTGAGATTTAAATATCGCCTGCCTGGACCATCCCTTTAACTTTACCCTTCATTCAACTGCTGAACATTATGAAGAGGGCAGGCATTTCATGAAGCATTTTATATCCCCCATCCTTTCAACAAAATCTAGCTTGAAAATTAAGATATGCATTAATATGTAATTTTGTAAATCTATACATCCTTTTCACGAGTAAAGATGTCTGATCATTGATCGATTTGATTTTCTACTTGAAGATATAGCATAGCAAATTGATGTATACATGTAGTGTCAAATAGCTTGACATTGACAGTGTAGTGCATGAAGCAGATATTCTGGCAATTTTGCTATTTTTTAATTTTTCATAAATTCATTCTTTATTTCTTTTATTCTATTTTTATTTTATTATTATTTATCATTATTAATATTATTGTTATTTTATTTATTTATTTTATTATTTTATTTATTCATTTATTTTTATTTATTTATTTTTTCTTGGGGGGGGGGCTACATTTCACAACTTACTGCCTAAAACTGCAACATTGGATTTAATATTAAGTATCACGTTGTGATGAATGGGGATTTCCAGAGCCCCTTTTTTAGTTTCCAAATCTCTTGAGCATTGTGGGGGCCAAATCTCCCCCAGCCCCCATGTAATTTTTTCCCTTCCAAGATTACTTTAGTACTTTCAATGATATTATTTGTATTAGGAAGATGATACTTCTTTGAGCTTTATAGATGAAGCATAAAACCACAACCATAATTATCCTTTTGTAATAAAAAGAATTCATCAATTGATAAATTTGTGGTTACATGCATGTCATCAGAAAAAAAATGTGTTATGCCACAAGAAGCCCCCACACAAAATACAGTGTATAAGAGAGGAATGTTCAAGAGAACATGAGATAAATAGCACCCCGTAGAGAGAGAAAGAGAGAGAGAGAGAGAGGAAGAGAGATTGAAGAAGCGATGGAGAGAGAGAAATTATTGAAAATCATTTTGCTGAATTGAACAATCACCGTGAGATAAGCAAACAAGAAACAATTTGAATTGTGACCACATTTAATTGCCAAATCTAGATCAACTCTAATGTTTTCTTTTCACTAACGTCATTCGTGGGTATGAAAGATGTTTACAAGCATAACACAAACTGTTTTTTGGTTTAACCACAGGAATTATTCATACTTATCTTTTCTGTCACTCAGAATTTTTTTTTTATATATATATTTGCATAACCTGAAAATTAAGTTCATTTGGTTTCATGTGGGCTTTGTCTTTTCAGGCATGTTTTGACAAAGCTCAGGATTGCATCTAGTATGGGGTCCATTGCCGAAAGAGTTGCGTTTAAATGCAAGTCCCAAATACACGCTGATAATTGGTTGAAAATCGAGTTGTGCAGATTTTTAGAGTTGTGACTGATTGCAACTCTTTCTGGAAGGGGCCCCTGATCTCTGAGATGGTGTTTAGCAATATTTTTGTGGTCGCAATAGCAACAGATAAACCACACTGTGGTTAATTCCTTTTTCTTGAAGCACATCGTCGTGATCATGTACATGTACAGGCAGTTTGCCAAAATGAGATTTAGGCCTCATTTCATGAAATGTCATGACGTGTTGCAATTTCCCATCCAATTCAGGATTTCATGAAGTGCCAATATCTAGAAAATAAGTTGCCAATTTGTGTCGTCTCGTAATTAAAGGCAGTTAAAGGAGTTCTGAAAATTGCTGAAAAGCCGATGAAATCAGGGCATTTGATTTGGTGAAGGGGGTGGTGATGAATGCAAGAAAAAGAAGAGGAGGAGGAGAATAAGAATAAGGAGGAGGGGAGAGGGGGAGTTGCCCCCATAAATTTTTAGAACATATTTTTACTGAAAATTGTCACGAAATTCACCAAAAGTGTGCACGAAATCCTTTCATTTCACTTTGGAAAATGCAAGAGTGCCACGAAGACAAGCTCGGTTGTTTCGCTCTCTTGCCATTGATTTTTTTCCCCTCCCTGATTGTTAAATGTGTCTCCCCCACAAAAAAATATATATGAGACCATGGGTGGAGGAGGGGGGGGGGGAGGGGGACAACGAAGAATCCATAGTTCATCAAGAAAGAGAAGAACATTGGGCTTGATTAAAACAAAAAACTTTCAAGTTCAATGTGATAGATTTCACTTTTTCCAGTTATATTCCTCTAGACTTTAAACTTCTTACTTGTAGACTGCATGGGTCTATGTTTTTAGCAGACAAATTGAATCTCTTCCAACTCTAATCTCATTGCACAATCCTGATTCTTGGATTCTTGGTAATGTTTTGACAGTGTTCTGACGCAGTATAAATAGGATTTGCTCTAGTTGCTCTGTTGTTTTTTGGGTTGAATCATTACAAAATGAAACAGATGATATGAATATACACTCTAAAAAACGAAGAGCTAATTTAGTTTTTAAAAAGCGTTTGTAGTGACTGCACTTCGGAGTGCTGATTTTTCTGGTTCAAATTTGAACTAGACAAATTAGCACTCGGAAGCGCAGTTACTATACACGCTCTTTAAGAGCTAGATTAGCTCTTTGTTTTTTAGAGTGTAAGAAATGGGTGCAGAACTGTGTTTGTAATGTATGTGCATGTTTGTAGAGCCCCCCCCCCTTTTAGCGGGGATGGGGGATACAGCTTGTGTCAGAGGACACTCCACCCATCGTACTCCACTTCAGCTCCCCCTATCACTCTTATTCTCTCTCTCTCTTTGTTTCACTTGAATTGAAGATGCAAAGTTAAAAAAATGGAGCTACATATTTAAAAGCATTGCTAAGCTTTTGTAAAGGTGGAGGAATGGCCAATAAATTTATTTAATGACAGAGTAGTCCCTCTCAATTCAAAGAAGATTCAAATTTCAAGATTTATTCATTATTTCTTGAAAAGATTTACATTCAAATTTATAAGATTAACATTTACATGCATTACAAGTTAATACAAAAAAACCCCATTGATTTCACATATAAAGAAAAATAATCGAATAGAATTGGGCCAGTGCTGCAAAAGTAAAAAAAAAACTTGAACAGTATCATGAGCAAAAACTTCATTGATGCCTAACATTCATAGTTTCACAATTATCGAGAAAGTTGGAAACATTGTGAATATTAAAAAAAGTGTTTATTTTCTGTTGATTAATTGCAAGTATTACACAAAGCACATAGTTAGCCAATGAGTTAACTTTTCTATATTCTTGATTCCAGTTATAATTAACCTCTCTCCTACAGTTCTATTACCAGCCATTTATTCATAACGATCCAAACTGCCAATCCAATGGGAAGTTTCATCTGATAAATGCTTATTTTAGGATTCCAACAACCTTGAATAAGGGCACTTTTAAGGTCCACCTTACCTACTCATATCCTCTCTTCACTTCCCGTTGAAGCTGTCAAGTTTGGTTTCAGTTTGCTGATTCTATTATTGAAGATGTGATTTCTATGTACATGCAAGTCATCTACTGTCCCGGGGGGGGGCACTTCCATTCACGAGTGGATACCATACGCGACCATTGGGTCTCGAAAAGCACCCTAAACACGTAATTTACATATTCTGAAAATGCACCCCTTAACAAGTATTGGCGTGTGAAACCCTATCCTTAACAAGTATTGGAAACAAAACGATACTCTTGGCACATATTCCCTGAAATGAACCCCTAAACAAGTACAGGAATGTTTTATTGTTAGGGGTCCTCAGCTTTACGTTATTTGGTTAAGTACGACCCCACCTTCTACACCTCGCGCAAATCGGACTCTAAACACGAAGTGTTGGGGCAAAAAGGACATCCTTTATAAAACATTTTAATTTTGTTTTATCATCCCCGCAAAGTTGACCCTAAACACGTAATTTTCCTAGCGAAATAGATACCCTTTTTTCATTATTTTTGTGTTTTTGACACCCTTATCACGTTTATCTTAATGTTTTTGACACCCTTATCACGTTACGTACGTAATGTGCCCTATCGTGAAAAAGACATCCTTTTTACGTGTTTTTTTGGTCGCGCATGGTATCCACTCGTCAATGTAAGTGGCCCCCCGGGTCTACTGTACAGTTAGGATATTGTAATCAATTAGTTCATTATGGGTGGTATTCTATTCTGATCATTAAACCTTGGTTTAAGCATGGACCTATTGTAATAGGTCCATGGTTTAAGAATCCTAATCTAAACTGATATTTGAAATCGCCTTTCTCTGGAATGCTGGCTTTATATTTCAGACCTACTTCTGTAATTGTTGCAGTTATGTTTCATTGTATTTTTGTATTTTCCTTTTTTCTATTTTTGTATATAGTCAATTATTTGACAGCTTTTCACTGCAGGATAAGAATAATTTTAATTGGTGAATTAGTTGACAACTGGCACTCCATATTAAAGTATGGTCTAAGTTATTAAACCCAGCTTTAGCTAAACCATGGCTATCATATTACTACCCAATACCCATTCTTTTTTTTCTGTTTAAAAAGTGAGCCCCACTAGTAAATAGAGAACTAGGAATGATTGGATACCATAGATTTTTATTTATTTATATATTTATTTATTTCTAGTTAATTTTTTTTTTATTTTTTTATTTTTATTTGTTATTATTATTATTATTATTATTATTATTTTTTTTTTTTTTGGGGGGGTTGTATTAGGTGTGCATTCATAGAGAATATTTATGCGAGGGGGGGGGGGGTGTTGCAAGAGCATATCCAGGCTTGAGTGGAGAATGACAATGATGCCTTTATATTAGAAACTTTAAGGAGCCATGCAGGTATTTGTTCTAGACACATTTTTATTGGCATTTAAAAAAAAGGAATGAGCAAGAATATTGCAAGACTGGTGGAAGATCATTCCAAAATAATAGACCACTGACTTTAAACACTACAGTAATTGTATCGTGGGCTGAAAACTTCATTGATTGCCTATATTGGTAGTTTCAAGTTGGAATACATTGGTCTAAACCCGTTGCCTACTGGTACCATGGACCTAATACGTGCTGCATGGTACCAGGTTTTTGCTGTGTTAATTTCCATAGGAATCATAGAATCCAGTCTTCAGAGGTCAATTGTAAGTTGTCAAAGGCTCAAAATCATTGCAATATGTCTGTCCAGCGACAAACTTGCAATTTCCCCCTAGTACTGTACGTGGTCCATAAATTACTTTGCATGAAGTTTGAAATGACGACAAGATGACACTGCCCTCAGGCAATTTCCACAGTTTTTGTGAGTCAGCTTTGATAATTGGGCTCTGTGAATTACCAAATATGGCCATGGAATATTGGATATTCATTTGTCCTTAATCAGTGGCAGATCCAGGCAGGGGCGCAAGTAAGGGGGGGGGGTGGAGGCACATGCCCTTTATTATTTTGAGAATTGCTTTTTGAACATACATAGTAAATTTAGTTAAATAATGAATTATGCTTTTTGAAAATAAAGAACCCTGTGGAAGGGGGAAACATTTAATTAAATCTAAGAAAATGGTCATTTCCAAGTTTGCCATTTGTATCCACTAGTAATATATTTCAAAATCCTTGATCCATTACTGCATATGCTCTATCATTCCTCCCCCCACCCAATATCCACTATGTCTACCCACCCTTTCTCCTTTTGATCATACAAGCACTGTTATTGGAATTTTTCATTACGCACAGAGTTTAGATTCGTGCTTATTAGCGGGAAATGAAGCAATATTTCCACAACCTGCTCATTCGAGATGCTCATTCAGCCTCGTTGAGGACATGACCTTGCTTGTGGATGAACGGCTGACTGATTGCATCGTTGCCGTGACGATCTCCTCAGCGACTGCTTGGATTACCCAGGGAGCAAATTACACAACAGCAGAGCTACATTGTATGGAGGGTTTTTATTATTAAAGCACTGCACATTTTCAATTCTGGTAGTGGTTTTGTATGATTGATGAGTCGGGGAAAGATAGCAAATTTTGATTGAGCGATATCTATAGATCTATGTCCATTTGTTAGTATGGAAAGTACATTTATTTAATTTGTTAGTGCATCACTATCTTGAATTTATGAAGTGAATAATGTAAGGATGCCTATCTATGCTTGCTCACTCAAGCATATGTACATTGTATCACATATTTGTTGCCTGGTTTCATGAAATTGAAAGGACTCTGTTGAACGTTTCATCCAACAATTACCATAGTAACAGTGCCTCTCAGCCAATCAAAATCAGGGAAAGATATCAGATCTGACAACTTGTCGGACAAAAATGATGATGAAACGCTCCCCAGGTGATGGGATTTTATTCATCACTGGAGGATTAACTTGATATTAAGTGATTACCACGTCAGTCAAATTGATCTATCAAAATATAAACTGCGTTTTAATAGTTTGTGAATGATGAAGGCCTATACAGTATGCTCATCAATGTTTGGCCAGAGTATGATAAACTCATATACATGTAACAACAAAAAAACCTAATGAATAAAATAAAATAAAGTACATTAAAAATGAAATGAAGCTTATTTAAGGTGTTGTGTGCAATTTACTTTAATATTGTAGGCCTATTGGTAGTAATTTTTTTTTTGGTCTGCCATATGTACTTTTAGAATTACATGTAGTATTAAAAGTTTATTATTCTGCAAGCCTGAGACTTTTTTTAATGTTTGATCCAGTCATAGTATCTTAATCTTTAAGGTAAAATTCTTACTGGAGGAATGGGATGGAAGTGAAATGTTGATCAATCCCTCAAAAATATGGATTTTAAGTGTCTGAAATTGAAGACTAGTTGTGATTCACTTCCGAAGCCAGGGCAGGAAATTCGTGGCATCCCTTGACAAAGATCATTATACCCCCCTCCTCTCGTCCTTACTCCTCTCCCGTGACCCCATCCGTCTCCTGCCTATAACAAAGCAGGAGAGTAATGAAAGTTGGAAAGAATACCAGAGTATATACATGTACACCCCATATGTGCCCAAGTTTGTTTTCCAACAGAAATATACTATGCTAATAATAATGATGATGATGATGAAATGAATAATTTTGCTTTACAAATATGAATAGCATTTTTGGTCATAAGAGAAAAAGCGCTCAACTGAGTAATGTACAGTCCTATGCCAGGGGTGAGCACTCGACCAAAAAAGTGGTGGGGGTGTGCCGCGGGCGAGACAAAAAACGGGGGCCTTGGAGCGGGCTTATTGTAAAAAGGAGGGTCCTCGGAACGACAAATGTTTGTGAAAACGGGGGACCTTGGAACGGATCGCCAGCGTGTGAGCGCGTATGCATCCCTACGGAACGGTCATGCGTGCATGATGCAGCTAGCGCGGCCTCCGCCGGGGAGCTCTGCGGCCGCTTTTCACCAAAATTGCAGCTCATTCAACGCGATCGGAGCGGCGTAACGAAAAATATGCGAAGCTTTGGAGCGGATTTCTCTCTTCTTTTTTCTCGATAAGAAGAAAATGCTATACCTTGGAGCGGCTTTCTTTGTTCTTTTTCTCAACAAGGCAAAATGCTATGCCTTGGAACGGAAATTTGAGTGTAAAAATGGGGGTCCCCTCTGCGGCAAATACCCACCATGCATTATATACTGATTGCCCCCCCTCCCCGGGGTCCTATGTCAAAAACATGCTACATGTATGTAAACGACTTTGTGCATATATGCTCAGTCTTTCAGAAATGTGAATTGTGCTGCAATACCAGGAAATTGTTCCCTGTGATGATGATGATGAATGATGATAACATTAAAATGGAAGCGCCGTGGTGTAGCGGTTCTGACTCTCGCCTTGTAATAAGGGGGTCGTGTGTTCGAATCCCACCATGGCCTAGCATCCTTTGGCAAGGCGTCAATCCACAATTTGCCACTCTCCACCCAGGTGTTAAATGGGTACCCGGTAGGATGCGAAAGCCTATGTAGTATACGTAGCAATTGAGTCTTGGAACTCTTGTTGGAATGCTCCCCCGGGAGTGGAGATGGTGCATACATTGTATGCGGGCATGCAAGGATCCGATGATCGGGGTAATATATCTGTAAAGCACTTAGAGACATCGTTTTGATGTGTTAAGCGCTATAGGTGCGGAGTATTATTTTTATTTATTATTATTAACCTTGATTCATATAGTGCTCTTTCCAAAGTTTACCCCAGCTCAACTTTGAGCTTTCTATAATGAGGCTGGCAAACAATAGAAGTTGCAAAAAGTACCAGGAGGCATCATCATCACCCCCTTATCCATATCCATCTCTTTTAAGTTTACTTTTCAAAAGATATACGTGCAATGGTCTTCACTTCATTCATCATTTGTCTGCCAACCAGTGAAGAATCACGCTCTCCCCATTCTCAGCTACAGCTATGTTTCGTAAAGCTGTCTTTAAACTGGATGATTTTGATAATATTTTCCTTAGTTATCTTCATAACTTTCTGCATACTCCCATGGGGAATTCCTTCCCCCCCCCCTTTTTTAAACTTATTGCAATAATCATCCCTATTTTTCAGTTAGAATGGGTGGATGTTTATTTTGAAATCTCCTTGAGAATCATGATACCATAATGATGTTACCTTATTTTTTTCCTGTGGATTTGAATGTGGTTTATTTTGACAGATACATAAAGGTCAATGGGAGTCATGCCAAAACATGTCACCTTCAACTAGAATAGTAGACTCATGTTGGAGTTTGTGATTCATATCATCAACCTGTGATGGGTTTAGATGGGGGGGGGGAGGATTTGTGAGTTTCCTGACCCATACCTCCACTTTTTATGAAAATTGTCCCCTTTTATAGATAAGGATGAGCATACATGCAGTAACATACATGAGGCCCCAATGAGTAAAAAAACTTTGAGGGGGCCAATTATACTAAAAAGTCGTTAGCGGGCAAATTGAGCAAGCAAAAATTTGGCTTCTCTAAAATGAAAATTTAATTTTGCAATAGATTTTGTTATATTACAACATATTTCTTTTCTCGATCATTGGTTTTTGTTCTGTTTTTTTTGTCATTTGTCCATTCCTACTCCAAATTATATAGGCCTACATGTCTGAAATTAAAAAAAGAAAATGCTGTGTTGAAGGATTTTGCTAATTTGTTTCTTTCTTTTATATTTTTCATTTAAATTAGCGCTCAAGTATACGCTCATCTATCTCCCAAATCATTGTGCAAGTGAATTCAAAGTAAGTCTGCTTGGATGTACATGTCCTTTCTCCTCATCTTCTCCTACCCCTCCCCTCTTCTACCCATGCCCCTCCACCTCTCCTACCCGTCCCCCTCTCCTACCCCTCCCCCTCTCCTCTCCACCCCCCTCCTCTCCACCCCCTCTTAGGTCTACTCACCCCTTCCCCACTCTTCTCTCCTTGCCCCTCTCCTACATGTACCCTCTCCTACATGTACCCTCTCCTACCCCTCCCCTCTCCTACCCCTCCTTTCCCCTCTCCTCATCTCCCCCCTCCCTCTCCTACCCCTTTCCCTCTTTAACCCCTCCCCAACCCATCCCCTTGCTTTCCCCTCCCCTCCCCTCATCTCCCCCCTCCTACTCCTCTTCCTCCACCCACTGCTCAACAGGCTACGGTGGGTTTTACCACACATTCACTATTTTAAAAAAATTTTGTATTGATCTACTTTAATCATTAAAACAAACTTTATATCAGGGTGAATTACCCCTTTAATTTAAACTACCAGTTTATTTACTGTATGATCACTAAAGGGGTGCCCCATGATATTCACAGCCTAATGAACAGTTGCTCAATGACAATCAAAGACTACATGGGGCTCAACAAGAGGAGCTAGCTGGCTGGACGGTTGACTGGCTGGCCTGTTGTATTTGTGCTATCAACTTCAGTTGTATTCAACAGTAGGCGGTGCTGCACCAGCCAGAGTTTGCTCAATCTCGAGATTTTAGCCCGATCGACCCTCTTCGCGATTGATCTCGAGACTCAAGAAACCATCTCAAGAAGAGCGATTCCTGCTCGAGCGGGGTATCGATGCATTATGGTCTAACACCGTGAATAAATAATCCCGAGTGTGTCTGCACCTGCGAATTAGCGGGATAATTTGTAAATAGTGTGCTATTTTGCAAATAATCCCAAGTTGACTTGGGATTGCAATCTTGAGATTAATCCAGCAAACTAGCGCGATAATTGCGTCTCCATTACAAATAATCTCGAGATTGTTCAGATCAGGATAATTTGCCGGATCAGAAATAGCGCGCTAATTTCAAAACTCGGGCTGATGCAGACTGCCCTAGTAAATTGCCTTTTGCTGTCTACATAATCTTTAGGGGTAGGCCTATCCATTTTGTCTAATCTCTTGGTCTATAAACACTCCTTTGTAATTAAAATATAGTGTACCCTTTTAATATGTAGTTGCTGTTTCCAGAATGCAAACTAATTTCAGAAAAGTTCACAAAATAATATTATCTTCTATATGGCAACACTTGCTTTTCAGCCCATTATTGCAAATTTGCAATATCAAATTGCAGTTCAAATTGTAGTATAAACCATAGTTTTATTGAACAAAATAAATATAGGCCCTACAGTTTATGCCTCCACAAGCAATGGAGGTGTGTCCATTCACCCTCCTACACAAACAGAGGGAGGCACTATAAAGTTAGAAATATTTGACTTTTTGATCCCATTATGACCCACGCAAATCTATTGATCAACCAGGGAATTGTGACTTCAAGCTCATACTACTGTGAAGGGCATCATAATAGAGCCTCTTTCACATTTGAAGTATACAAAGGCCTTATTGTTTATGGTATGAACACACGGGGGGGGGGGATTCTGCATTGGATTTGGGGCTATTTTAATTCTCCAAATTCCCAATTACCTCTTGCACTAAAAGCCCAAAAGTAATTTGCTGTTTTTGCAACTTGTGAGCTTATTTTATAATTTCAGGGTTTACTTTTATCAGCAATCTGCCATCCAAATCCAGAAATGCCTCTTTCACATGTGAAACCTAACCTCTCCTTTAATTGAGAATCTCTTCCACATATTTGCGCAGTGTATTTGAAATCTAACCCTGATGTGAACTTTCTCTTCAGAAGACAAATAAAGTGGAACTTATTATGATATTATGGGGGTGTTGCAAGAAAATATTTGTGATATATTGCAAATATTTTGTTGCAAATTTACAATTGATAGATTAATATTAGCTGTAGTAAGTCAGATTAAACTTCTTGTTTAAAGGAGCAAATTAAGCAATCAATCACTAATCTGCAATTAACTGCAAGACATATGATTGATTCAGGGACAGAAAATTAACTTGCAGTTGATCGCAAGTTCCTTGCAACACCACATAAGTCATTTCAAGGTTTTTCCTCCATGAATATTTTTAACCGACCAAATATGAGTGACTTGCATTCAGAATCTGTTCTTGACCATTCAGGAGTGGTCATTTCACAAATATGTTATGATATTATGTCTTCTATGTTGCTTAAAAGATTAGGGCATGGATAAGAATGACCCCTTTTACTTTTATTTCTGGTTGCATTTGTTTATTAAAAGCAATTTAGTGTCATGAAGCATACGGTAAGTGAAGGTATGTATGTGAATAGCTGGATTGTCCATTTATCTATTTGGAATGCAGGATCCTAAACAGCTCAATCTAACATCTTGAACAGCTGATAATCATATTCCTCGGGATGTTTGACTTGTAATTTCCAAGGCATTCGGTTGGAGGTCAAGTTTAATTGGAATCCCCAAAAGCAGATGGTGCATTTGAGGTCTTAGTACAACTACTACAGGCACTGGATCCAGTGCCTGACTTTTGTGGGGTCCAAATCATTTTGTCCAAGAAAAGTCGTCAGCCCCAAAATAAGGACCCTCCCCCGAAAAGCTTGACAAGCCAAAAAAAAAAAAAAAAACCCGAAATGGTGAGTGGACAAAGTGGCAATTAGACCATGTGGGTATTGGATGAACTGATAGTAGACCAAATGATAGTAGATGAGTTTGTAATTGTACGAATTGGCATTGGACTCTGACTGTCCATAGCATAATGTTTAGCAGGGAAAAAATTGCACTGGGATTTGGGGGTAATTGCACCCCCCCCCCCCCCCCCCCCGAAGTGCTAAGAGCCCTGGAAATCCTCCGTTCACTGCAATATTAAAGCTCATTCAATGTTGCAGATTTATGTACAAGCAGTAGGTTGTATAAAGTAGCCCTTGGAAAAAAGGACTGATGTTTCGGCTGAAAGCCAAGACAGCCTATAGCACCCATAAAAAATACTTACTTTATATAAATGTAGGCCTATATAACCAAACAAGCATAATCAGATTTTAAAAAAAGCATTTGAATTGTTTGATGAGCAATGATACCTAGGGCTAGTAGGCGGACGTGAAAATGGAGGCAAAATAAAAAGGGACATGACGATTTTCTTGAAAAAATATGAAATCTCCAGTGTTATGGGACAGGAGGGGAGCTGAGAGAGAGAGGTGGGGGGGAGTAGGAAGTGGAAGAGGTTGGGGGAGGGAGGGAGGGAGGGAGAGAGGAAGAGAGAGTAGGAGGAGCAATAAAAGAGTGATATGGGGGAGGGAAAGGTGGATATGCCCCAGTGGATTTGTGGAATGTTAAAACTGTTTTCGGAGCTAAAGAGGATCAGGAAAGAAATTCAACGATGTACTTGTCATCAAGCCCTCCAGAGGACAAGGGCCAATGAATCTTTTATTGGGGGGTAATAACCAGAGAAATGGACATACCAGAAAGTAGTAGATGGTAAATAGAATTAGGCCGTGTTTATGCTTCCATTTTTCAGGCCAGAATCAGCGTTTCCAAACGTGATTAGTGCAAAACACGGTTGCGTCCATGCTTACTTTCATATAAACGCTGTTTCAAAACGCCGATCGTAAACTCACAAAAAGGTGCGTTTTTTTTTTTTTTGACCAGAATCAGGCTTTCTGGGGAAGCATAAACACAACCGCGATCGTAAACGTGTTTAAATGACGTCATTTGGTACCTGCTTCCGGTGAGATGAAAATCCGCGGGCAAATACAGTCGTATTGCTCCATGTTATCTCTACGTAATAAACAACAATGGGAAAAAAAACTTTCGAAAAAAGGCACGCCCAATTTGACCTCGCTTTACGATGCGAAGCCAGCTGGAGATCATGATTTGCTCTGAAAAGTTAAGCATAAACAGCACTCCCAGAACCACGTTTACGATCGGCGTTTTGAATCGACGTTTGAAATCGCTGATTCTGTCCTCGCAATGGAAGCATAAACACACCCTTAGAGGGTAGGATTTAGTAGTTGCACTTTTTGAATCGTTCGTGCTTCTGAACAATTTCCTTCAAGATGGAAATGGTTGTAGTGTTCTAATGTATGGTCAATAGTTGGAACTTCAAGTTCTTAGGCTTAAACTCATTTCAAGGTTCGATAATTTGGGACTACATTACCTTTTGTGATGTAGTAGATTCTTTATGTGGTTGAAGCATGGAGCTCCATGGTTGAAGCCATAAACTGTAAATGTGAAGGGGTAGGCCTACCAACTCTGACCTGAAATATAAACATTATGAACTAATAAGTAATAGAGTTCTTGTAGCAAAAGTTCATTAATATATGCAAGTATTTCCTTTGGTTTTAATTAAAAGAGAGAAAGAATACGATAGTAATTTGATCTATATCACTTTCCAAATTAAAAAAAGCTTGGAGCATTCTAGTTTGTTAGCTAAATTATGAAAAATGAATGCTGTGTGAATTTATGCAGCGGTGTGTGAAAATTTATTCATGATCCATGCCCTTTTCCTTGAATTTACATGCTTTTCCCCATTTTTTCTGAGTTGTCAGGTGAATTCTTTTCTCTCCTTTTTTCAGAGTGCAGGCCTGGACCGTTTGTCTATCTGTTGTCAAGAGTGTAGCTCAAATATATTTCAAGGCACACAATGTACCTACCTAAAAAGAAAGAAAAATTGAATTAGAAGTTGGATTGTCCCCCCCCCAAAAAAAAAAAATGAATGATAGACAACATTGATATTTATCATATTCATAATGTAAACTGTCAATAAGCAAAAATCTCCCAATTTACACAGAATATGGGCATACAGTGTATTAGCCTAAGTCTGTGCTCCTGCAGTATGAGTAAATTATAAGATTATTAAACTATAGGTATATTTTGCCAAAGATTTTACAACTATCCAAAGTCAAATCAGTTATTACATCTACACATGAAATGAATAGACGTAGGCCTAGCATGGAGCTATTAACACAGAAAAAGCTCCATGGTTTAAGTATTCAATTTTCTTCAAATTCATATCTGTCGCGGTGTGTGAGGCGTTGACCCTCATTGCTCTGTGCAAACACACAAAAATTAGTATTTGTATGGAAATGACCTCTTGCTTCCCCGCTGTAATGGCTTTGACAGAGATCACACAAACAAGTATCCACTTTTGGACTGTTTATTATATGACTCGCACAAATAGCTCACATTTCTAAAAATCAACCAACCATCCGCTTCCGAACAAATACACCATTATAGAGATTCAATGTATAGATTTGAGTATTTTCAGTTTGAGCCTTTCTGGGCTTAATGAGCAAAGGAAGTTTATCATTTTCTATATTTTAAAGTTCTCTCCATTTTCTGTGGGGGGGGGGGTTAATTTGAGTATTTTCAGTTTGAGCCTTTGTGAGCTTAATGAGCAAAGGAAGTTGATTTTTTTTGATATATTAAAGTTCTCCCCATTTTCGGGGGGGGGGGGGTAGATTTTAGTATTTTCAGTTTGAGCCTTTTTGAGTTTAATGAGCAAAGGAAGTTGATCTTTTTCTGTATTTTAAAGTTCTCCCCATTTTCGGGTGGGGGGTAGATTTTAGTATTTTCACTTTGAGCTTTCTAAGCTAAATGAATCTTTTTTGTATATTTTAATGTTCTCCCCATTTTCTGTGGGTGAGGGGGGGGGGGGGTAGCAAAGGAATTGAGGTGTGCCCTGCAGGAGAGAACAGAGTGCCACATAATGTGATCACAGTGTGTTCACACAGTGGACAATGTGAACATACTACAATGTTAAAATGCTTAAATTCAACAGTGTGAAGATATTTTCACACTGTGGATACCTCGACAGTGTGACTGTTCACAGCGTGTTCACATAATCGACAATGTTAGTATAAGTGATTCACACTGTTGAAATGCTGAAATTGAACAGTGTGAAGATCGTTTTATACTGTAGACATGTCGACATTGTGACTGTTCACAGCGTGTTCACATGGTCGACTATCATGACTATGTTAATATGTTATTCACACTGTTGAAATGCTCATATTCAACAGTGTAAAGATATTTTCACGCTGTGGACACCCCAACAGTGGGACTGTTCACAGCGTGTTCACATGGTCGAGTCTGAATTTGTGATTCACACTGTTGAAGTGCTCATATTCAACAGTGTGAAGATATTTTCACGCTGTGGACACCCCGACAGTGTGACTTCACAGCGTGTTCACATGGTCGAGTCTGAATTTGTGATTCACATTGTTGAAGTGCTCATATTCAACAGTGTGAAGATATTTTCACGCTGTGGACACCCAAACAGTGTGACAGTTCACAGCGTGTTCACATGGTCAAGTCAGAATACGTGATTTCACACTGTTGAAATGCTCAAATTCAACAGTGCACAGATATTTTGACACTGTGGACACCCCAACAGTTTGACAGTTCACAGCGTGTTCACATGGTCGAGTCAGAATAGGTGATTTACACTGTTGAAATGCTCAAATTTTTACAGTGTGAAGGTGATTTTACATTGTGTTCCACACTGTGAACACACTGTGGAACACTGTTCTTTCCAGTGGGGTGGTGAGTAACTCTAATGTGCAGAAATGAAGTTTTGGTATCCACGCTTATCCATTCCTTTTGTATCTTATAAGCAGACAAGCCACAGAATTCATCACTGTTTCGGGTTATGCCGGTTATTATTGGCTAAAGTTTTTTCATTCTTTTGAATATTCATACTAAAAAAACAACATTTAATAGCTCCATGTTCGAACATAGGACAATATTAACATCGTCCTATACAAAAATGCAAAGAGAGCTGCTACAGCTTCAGAACAATTCACATAAGGCGGTGCTGCACCATCCCGAGTTTGCTCAATCTCGAGATTTTAGCCCGATCGGCCCTCTTGGCGATTAATCTCGAGATTCAAGAAACCCCGTCTCCACCATCGCAAGAAGAGCAATTCCTGCTCGAGCGAGGCATCGATGCATTGCCGTGTATAAATAAACCCGAGTGCGTCTGCACCTACGAATTAGCGCGATAATTCGTGAAATAGCGCGCTATTTTGCAAATAATCCCAAGTTGACTTGGGATTGCAATCTCGAGATTAATCCTACGAAATAGCGCGATAATTGCGTCTGCATTGCAAATCTCGAGATTGTTCAGATCGGGATAATTTGCCAGATCAGAAATAGCGCGCTAATTTGAAAACTCGGGATGGTGCAGACGGCCCTGTATTAATTTGAATGGTGGGGGATTATACAAAGCTAAAAAGGCTTATCAAGGGCAATCCCGGGGATCCGAATCCTAGCTAGGATCAATTAAGTGCTGGGTAAAATGTGAAGAAGCAATGCTGCGAAGCAGATCATGCAGACATTTTACAACAAAATAATTTTGCTTGAGATCGATGGCGCGAATTTTTGACTAAATAATGTATGTGGAATTCGCATTGTGCAAACTATTGAACTGTGACTTTGCTAGCTTGAAATATGATTGAATTGGTACATATTCAGCAAGTTTTAGTTCTATTTTTCAGAAAATTCAGCACATCTAATTTCAACCTACGATCTGGCGGTAATTTGCCTTGCTCAGTGGTGGCTCCGCCTGGTGCCACCAAACTTGGCTAGAACCTTACTCATTATAATGATTATAAAAACATGTAGGACCTATTGAAATCTGATAAAAAGTATTGTTAAAATATGAAGATACACTTGTGAGATCATTTGATAATCAATCCACAATGATTCCTGGAAATCTATTACTTTGTATCCTTTTTTCAACCATATATATAAATAATAAACAAAATATTATTTTTGGGAGTCGTGAGGCAAGACTAGGCATTGCGCTACCCTGTCAAAGGGCTCCGGAAGACGTTCCCTTCCTGGACGCACCCCTGGTTGACTCACCTCATTCCTTGCGCCTCATTCAGGACCCCCTGTTCTCATCAACGGCCCCACCCTACGCTCCTTACTCAGATAAACCATATAGTTGACTTCCACGCCTGCTTGCTTCCTGACCCCCTCCTTGCTTCCTGACCCCCTCTCCCATTTTCCTAATTAACTCTTCTTCTCTTCCTTAACCTCTTTTCGCCTTTGATGTATATTTCCATTTCGGATGGTCATATTAACTTTGTCATGCTGCTACATTGATGTTTCTATGCTTTGGTATTTAATAACCTTTTGTAGCTTTTCCATGTTTTAACTGACCCCTCCATCGCACCCCTTCCCCTCATGTCTCCAAGGACATATTTGCATTGACGCCCAATGGCGACAATGCATTGTTCTTGTTCCATATTCCTATTCCGTAATCTTCTTCTTCTTCTTCTTCTTCTTCTTCCACCAAAATCCCATTTGTTTAACACATGGTTTTGTTAGCTCTACCCTGGCTCCGTCCTTCATCCAAATTCAACCAAATTTGGTAGACATGTTGTCCAGCATCTGTAGTTGTGCCTCTCGTCTTCCAATTTCCAAAATCACTCATGCATGACCATCCAGGCGCCATTTTGTCAATTTCAAGTCCATTTGCATACCATTCTTCATTCTTTCATATCTCAGTTATCCTGCATGCTAAAGACTTCTAACAAATTGCTATAGATAGTCCAAGAGTTGCTCCGTCATCTGCGACGTATAACTTGACCTTCAAAATGCCATCTTCATGCCTTAAATTCAAATCCGAAATAGCCTTCCTTCAAAAACTTCATATTTATTAAAATGTAAAGTCAAAAAATCGTAAAATGGCCATAATTTTCTTGTTTTTATTCATTTTGAGCTCATATGTTCAGGAGGTGATAACAGTATCATATCATACATACTACTAAGTTTTCACGCATCACTGATTTTTCGTCATTGAAATAGCGCCCTCTAAAGTTTCAAAAACACTTACCTTTGAATGCTCCTCATTGCGTCATGCATGGCCAAACCCGTACCCTTTCTTGGATTTAGGGTCTTCAAGATATGCCCTTTCATGCCATTTAAAAAAATATATACCTTACAACTGACGAAATATCTGAAAAATGCTCCCCAAAATCAGCAAAATACCCGAAAGGCACTTTAATGCCAGCACAACTTCAACTTGCTCTTATTTCCTTATTATTCAAGCTTATTCTTTCTAACTTGGCAGATATGAGTATTGATATATACTTCAACAATTCGTTAATGTTTTGTAACAGAAGCTAACAAATTGCTGACGTCAGCTTAAAATTATTGTGCAAAACCTTAATTTTTAATGTCTTTCTTTATATGGCATTTACTTCCGGTCTATTGCCTCCCCACAAATAAAAGTGGTATCAATGTCACCGCATTGGAATACTCTTTCCAGTGATACCAAATACGACATAGGTTACAACAGAAAATTTCAAGATAAGTCAATCTGAACATATGGTATACTGCTTGCTCACAATGCACACATTTTCAACAACAAGGTATGGGGTGCCAAATGGTCTAAAAAATTTTACTCGAGAATGTAACTTCCTATGGACAGCAAAATGTGATAAAATCCAATTTGATTAACATGTAATTTTTGTTAGTCCTCCCCTGCCACCGTTCCTCATCCAAATTCATTCTAATTTGGTAGACATGTTATCCATAATTAGTGACCATAACTTTAGAAATAGCGCCCTCTATTGCAAAATCTTAAAATAGTTGAATTGCCATAACTTCCTTGTTTGAATTTATTTTTGTCTCATATTTTCAGGGTTTGCCAATTGTATCATTTCACATAATCCAACTGTGTTTTACGAATCAGTGACCATTCCTTTAAGAAATACCGCCCTCTAATATTTTGAGAATGTATATCATCTAGAGTTTTCTCTTGATCTCCTCCTGTTTCTTGCCCTCTATTAAATCAGAGGCGTCAATGCATGCACATCGTTCTGAAACGATTGCAGTTCTAGTCTTTGCATTGACGCCCAATGGCGACAATGCATTGTTCTTGTTCCATATTCCTATTCCGTAATTGCATTGACGCCCAATGGCGACAATGCATTGTTCTTGTTCCATATTCCTATTCCGTAATCTTCTTCTTCTTCTTCTTCTTCTTCTTCTTCTTCTTCTTCTTCTTCCACCAAAATCCCATTTGTTTAACACATGGTTTTGTTAGCTCTACCCTGACTCCGTCCCTCATCCAAATTCATCCAAATTTGGTAGACATGTTGTCCAGCATCCCTAGTTGTGCCTCTCGTCTTCCATTTTCCAAAATCACTCATGCATGACCATCCAGGCGCCATTTTGTCAATTTCAAGTCCATTTGCATACCATTCTTCATTCTTTCATATCTCAGTTATCCTGCATGCTACAGACTTCTAACAAATTGCTATAGATAGTCCAAGAGTCGCTCCATCATCTGCGACGTATAACTTGACCTTCAAAATGCCATCTTCATGCCTTAAATTCAAATCCGAAATAGCCTTCCTTCAAAAACTTCATATTTATTGAAATGTAATGTCTAAAAGTCGTAAAATGGCCGTAACTTTTGTGTTTTTATTCATATTGCACTCATTCTTTTAGAAATTGATCACGGTATCATAACATACATGCTACTAAGTTTTCACGCATCATTGATCTTCCGTCATTGAAATAGCGCCCTCTAAAGTTTCAAAAACGCTTACCTTTGAATGCCCCTCATTGCGTCATGCATGGCCAAACCCGTACCCTTTCTTGGATTTAGGGTCTTCAAGATATGCCCTTTCATGCCATTTAAAAAAATATATACCTTACAACTGACGAAATATCTCAAAAATGCTCCCGAAAATCAGCAAAATACCCAAAAATGCACTTTACTGCCAGCACAACTTCAACTTGCTCTTATTTCCTTATTATTGAAGCTTATTCTTTTTAACTTGGCAGATATGAGTATTGATATATACTTAAACAGTTCGTTAATGTTTTGTAACAGAAACTAACAAATTGCTGACGGTAGCTTAAAATTATTGTGCAAAACCTTCATTTTTAATGTCTTTCTTTATATGGCATTTACTTCCGGTCTATTGCTTCCACACAAATAAAAGTGGTATCAATGTCACCGCATTGGAATACTCTTTCCAATGATACCAAATACGACATAGGTTACAACAGAAAAATTCAAGATAAGTCAATCTGAACACATGGTATACTGCTCACAACGCACACATTTTCAACAACCACGTATGGGCCGCCAATATGGTCTAAAAAATTTTACTCGAGAATGTAACTTCCTATGGACAGCAAAATGTGCTAATATCCAATTTGATTAACATGTAATATTTGTTAGTCCTCCCCTGCCACCGTTCCTCATCCAAATTCATTCTAATTTGGTAGACATGTTATCCATAATTAGTGACCATAACTTTAGAAATAGCGCCCTCTATTGCAAAGTCTTAAAATAGTTGAATTGCCGTAACTTCCTTTGAATTTATTTTTGTCTCATATTTTCAGGGTTTGCCAATTGTATCATTTCACATAATCTAACTGTGTTAGCATCAGTGACCATTCCTTTAAGAAATAGCGCCCTCTAATATTTTGAGAATGTATATCATCTACAGTTTTCTTTCTATCTCTTTTTGTTTCTTGCCCTCTATTAAATCAGAGGCGTCAATGCATGCACATCGTTCTGTAACGATTGCAGTTCTAGTTGCTATTTATAATGATCCATAGACATCAATCAGATGATGACTTGATGACTACCCCATCTGTGGGAAATGAGAAGAGTGTTAAGCTCCGTGTCACATTCATGCACTTTTGGCAGCTAATTTCTTGCCCCCCTCCATCCCCACCACCATCTACCCCACCCCCTATACCGGCCCCTATAAACACCCAGCCAGTGTCAGCTAATGTGGATTTGATGTGGTCCTAACAGCTGACTAACTCAAGTTTCAGAATAGGTTATCCCAAAACACAACTGTTCTTGGGTTTCCCCATCTCTTCAAACAGGAAAATGTACATAGGGGTCCAGGGCGATTTTGCCCCCGAAATGCTCAAAAGCCCCTGGAAAATTGCTATTCAGTACCATGTTAGACTTGTCCAATGTTGCAGAATCTGGCAGTAGACTGTGAAAAGTAGCCCCTGAAAATTAAGGGGGGGGGGGGTTCCCAATACTTGCCCCTCCTCCACTCCCCTTCATCTACCCCACTCCAAGACTCTTTAGGCTACAGTAATGACCAGACAAGTGTCAGCCGATGTCAGCTAATGTGCATTTGATGTCCTCGGAACAGCTGGCTAACTGTTTAGGATAGGTGATCCCAAAATGTTAGCGTTTGAAGGTCTACATTATCCTATTATCCCACTGCTGCCACAAAAAATGAAGAGAGAATAATATATGCTGACATTGATTCACTGAATCACCAATTTATGATGTTATTGTTTATTTTTGATAGATCATTATTAAATGAATGTATATGACATGAAAGTAATATGTAGGCTTGTTGTAGCACGATAATTTATGGGCCAAGCGCCCCCCCCCCATCAAACCAAGAAAATTTTGTTTTTTTGTGGTAAATTTTTGTTGGTTTATTTTCCCTTTTTCTATTCACTCCACACTGTTTTGTATGGAGCTCAAGAGGAATTACTTTCATAGTTTTATATATAATTTATTTTTGAAAACTTTCCAACGTCTCCAGTTATTTAGTCTAACCTTCGAGCCCACCCCCCTTCTTCCCCCATCATTCTATATTGCACTGTACGTAGGCCCAGTTGCCTTCATTTGATTTGTTATATCACTTTTGAATTGAAAAGCTTCTTGTATCAGAATTTTCAGACTTGTCTGATTCATTTTCAGCAGTTTCAGTATGTCTGTCTACACTTTTCAAAAGAATTTGGTTCATGTAGTAATATGACTCTTAAGGATATGATTGCACAGTAAAAGTGGAACATAGGTGGAAGTCAAGAAGATAACACTCCAGTACTTCAGTGACAATGACTTTGATAATTTTGGTGATGTACCTTAAAGGTAAAAAAAGGTGGGTTCGAATCCCAGCCATGGCGTAATTTCCTTCAGCAAGAAATTTATCCACATTGTGCTGCACTCGACCCAGGTGAGGTGAATGGGTACCCGGCAGGATTAATTCCTTGAATGCATGAGCGCTGAGAGGCAGCTCGAGCTAAAGCCGGGGTAATAATAATACTAGCAACGCGCCTCGGAATAGAATATTTGTAGATAGATGGCGCTATATAAATGCCTATTATTATTATTATTAAAAGAAAGCATTAGTTAATTATTCCATTAGAAAGTCTTTAAAATCAAGGTTAAATGCCACAATATTATCATAGATATAGTTCTGGTACATTGAAATAAACCCATCTTTGTGAAATCATGAAATCTTAGCTGAAAACCAGTAATTCTGATGATATCTTACACAAAAAGGCATATGTGGGATAGTGTATTTGTATTGTTTAGAAAAATACAATTCGGTGCTTATTTTGCTCATTTCTCAGCAATTTTTCTGCCAGAGCAATTTGCATATCATTTCTTATTTATGCATACAAACACTTGAGTGGTCATTTTATTGGATTCTGTTTGAACTAATTTTGAGATTGTTACCACAACTGATATAATATCTTTAATAGATCGCAGATGAAATTAACATGATGAGGATATGATTACACAGTAAAAGTGGAACATAAGTGTAAAGTCAACAAGATGACACTTCAGTGCTTCATTGACATATGACTTTGCTCAATTCAGAAGATATTAATGTCATCATGATCATTATGAATCACTTGGAAATTTTCCATTATTCCAGTGCTATATTTTGCTCTGTCATATCTGGATGTGGGGGTGAGGATTAGGTTTTTGTTGGCGGCTGGTATAAGTCTGATGTATTTGATTTATCTTTTGCCCTCTTCCCTGATCCCCACATGTTTATGCTTTTAATAACATGCGCAATGGGGCCAAGTGTAATGGGAATAGATTGAAATATTAATATATACCTTCCAAAATCCTCTTTTCCGTTTTCTTTCCTTTCTTGCCTAATCCCTTTTCATTTTATCCTGCTTCCCTTTTCTCTTCTCCTTTGTCATTTTTGTTCAATGTCCTTCATTTCATTTCTTTTCTTCTCATTTTCTCTTTCTCTGTTCTTTTTCTGTGATATTCTCTTCTCTGTCTTTGAACTTTCCCCTTCTTTTATCTCTTCTTCAATCTTTGCTTAGTTTCTCTATTAATTCAGTCAAATGACTAAATATCATGAAAGATTCTATTCTCTGATGGTTTTATCGATTACCTTTCATTCCATCTGATTTTTTTTCCATATTAAAGGTGTAAGGAGGAGATGAGAATGATCTTGAATGAATAATGTTAACACACAATGATGGTTTTACAAACTACTTTTGAATATGAGCTCATACCACCCAAATTAATGGTGTTCCTTATAATACTTAAAGGACAAGTCCACCCCAACAAAAACTTGATTTGAATAAAAAGAGAAAAATTCAACAAGCATAACACTGAAAATTTCATCAAAATCGGATGTAAAATAAGAAAGTTATGGCATTTTAAAGTTTCGCTTATTTTCAACAAAATAGTTATATGAACGAGCCAGTTACATCCAAATGAGAGTGTTGATGACATCACTCACTCACTATTTCTTATGTATTTTATTATATGAAATATGAAATATTTTTATTTTCTCATCATTGTCATGTGAAATGAAGTTTCATTCCTCCCTGAACACGTGGAATTCCATTATTTTAACATTTTTTGCTTCAGGCAAGGAGGTCCTAATCGTCAAATTCGTAAAAGTTGAAATATTGTATAATTCAAACAATAAAAAACAAAAGAAATAGTGAGTGAGTGACATCATCGACTCTCTCATTTGGATGTAACTGGCTCGTTCATATAACTATTTTGTTGAAAATAAGCGAAACTTTGAAATGTCATAACTTTCTTATTTTACATCCGATTTTGATGAAATTTTCAGCATTGTGCTTGTCTGATTTTTCTCTATTGATTCAAATCAACATTTTTCTGAGGTGGACTTGACCTTTAAGACACATTTGCTAGACAGCAGGCATATATGGCTAGTCCAAAACAGCCGTTTTAACATTTTTGTGCGAGCTACATATACATAGTTTGAATAAAAAAGAATAAAACGGCTGCTTTCAACTCGCTGTACGGCTGCCGTCAAGCAAAATGTGACCGAGGTAATAAGATCATAATAATCGCCTCCCCGAAAACTCAACATTGAATCCACCTGTTCGCTTAAGAAAAAAAAAGAAAAGAAAAGCAATGATATAAAGTAAGATTGCATTGATTGAATATGAACATATTACTATTTACTAGACATTAATAATAATAATAATACATTGTATTTATATAGCGCTTAATACGTGATGTTTCTAAGCGCTTTACAAAACAATTAAGTAACATACATCAATAACATTGGACAGTTAACATACAAGAAAGGAAATGTACAGTGTAAAGTATTTTCATATAACAAATTACAAATTAGCTAAGAAAACTGCCTACTCAAGTTGGGAAGTACACTCAAGTTGGGAAGTATTAATTTGAAAATTTGTCTAAGTGCAAGCAAGGTCTCATCAGGTCATAAAACATCTGTCATGGAAATGCACAACTTAGCAAGTATTAATGCATCACAAACTAATGCTTAGCATAGACTTCTATACAGGATACCAGAAAAACGTTATTAATTTCCATGGCAACATCAAAAATAAGGTCAAAGCAACTTCCCTTCACACTTGATGAAATTTCCTGAATGAGAGTGGTTTTACGTTCACCTCCTACAGTCAAAACTAAACACAACAAAATACGAGACAACCTCGAGCCATTGCCTGTTTTCTATTTGTTATGACGTAATATTGACGTCAAATGGAAAATGCCAGGAATCACTCATAATTGCATTTTTTCAAATGACGACATTGTGAATTTGAGCGTAGCCTGTTTGCAAGGTGATTTTTTGTGAATTTCTCCTTTCCAATATTATTCTTTTTATATACATTTTGATTTACTTTTACTTCAACCTCGTTTTGACAAAAAATAGAAAGTCAAACATATGTCAATAAATATATCTCTGTTTAAAAATATGGAAAAATGTCTTGATTTATGATAGAACTTATGCTGAACTTATCAGACCAACACAGTTTGAGATAGAAAAAGGATTATCAATATTTCATTCAAATAAAGGTCACAATTGATAGAAATACAAGCAAAACATAGTTCACCAGGGCCGTTTAAAAGTGTTATTTGTGGCAAAATTTACATGAATAATACAGTCAGAATTACCAACAATTATCTTATAGATATTCTTTTAGTAAGAAGTAAATGAAATGAATATATCCTCTTCTGAATCTGTCACACTGAGCTAAACCTGACAACAGGGCTGATTTTCTAGACTATCAATTACTTTCTCGCATCAGTGGAAAGGACAGTAGCTTGGGTGTGGCATAGAGCACTGTCATATCCATGCAAAGTGCTGCACGTACACACACACACACACACACAGCATTGAGCTCGGGGAATGGGTGTTGTTTGTATGCAGACCTTTCAAAAAGCTCATAAGCTGGAGAACAGTTAGCAGTGTAGGAGTACCGCCCATTTTCTCTCTCCGTTTTGGTTTCAACGCCACAGAAAAAGGAATACTTTGGGCTTTTAAATCTTTGCTTCCCTTGAGCAGGATTTGTTAATTGAGGATAAGCAATCGCTTTGGGAAAAGGTGAGAGTGGGTTTGGTGAGTTTTCTTTTCCTAAACATATTCAATAACATGTTTTGAATATAATACTGAACAGCATCTATTCTCTATCTGGACCTTGTTATATGTTTCTCATGGTGCCTTTTTTGCAGTCCTTAGTACTGGACTGGACATGGTACTATATAATTACCTGGAACAGTAGAAAGGATATTAGTGCAGTACATAAATAAACAAGGAATTTGCTTCCAACTTGAATGCTTTTCATGCTTTTCAACTCGGTAAATAGCATTCTAGTAAAGTAAGATCGATAAATAGTGATACCATAAAAATGAATAACTGTGGATGACCTTCCAGTGGTCCATCTGTTCTGGCCTTCGCACGATATATGAGCCATAAATTGCCACTTAACTTGAAGCATCAGCTAGGTAACAGAAGCCTGTCTATACTCTGACTAGGTCATATTAAATCTAATGGTATGCGATATGATATCATGGAACTGCTCTTGAAGCGGGTGAAGTACATTGTCCTCCTTGGCGATACCATTTTCATTCATCTCTTGTTGGTTGCGTTGTCAAGGGATTCCCTGATCAGTTCCAATGTTTTGGGTGTGGTAGTACTGAGTGAGTCTCGTAGAACCTTTAACATTGCAATGCCGATGCCAAATGTTTAGCGAGGAGTCTCATGCTACTGTTAGGACATGAAATAGGACCACACGAAAGACAATATATTAACTATTGCATTCCATCTTGTCATGTATACATTTACTGAAGGTCATGTTTAAACATGTATCTTGCAAAAACAATCTCACTTTATAGATCTGAAAGGTCACCATGCATGTATGCCATCATTTTCATCTATACTCGGCCAGGCCTGGCCGGAGCATTTAATTATGAAAATGTTGAATGTTTGTATAATTCATTTCAAGCTCTTTTTTTTTTTTTATACATTCCTATAATTTAAACATTGGTTTTTTTTAATCTTTCAATATTTATTGAATAAATCAAAAGATACAAAATTACAAATCAAGAAGAAAAAATTATATACATAATGTTCATCATGAACACACATTATAAAGGGCCTATATAGGCCTATATCTTACTCAGTCTTTACATCTTTATTTTGATCATGCGTGTGTATTGCAACTTGGATTGTATTTAGAGCCTAAAATGTCAGACAAATGTATATTAGATTAAAAGATTGATGATTATTAGAAATGGCAAAACATGATATTTATTGCATTTTCAAACATAATATTTATTGCATTTTCAAACATATAATATTTATTGCATTTCCAAACATAATCCTTCACTCTCGTATCATCATGCAGTAAAACAATATTTATTCAGAGATAATTGTAAGAAGTGATAAAACATGATGTTGATTAGATTCCTTTAACATGATACATCCTTTACTGTCATATGAATTAATTAAATAGAATCAATTCATACCTCTGCAGAGAACTTAAGCTCTATTGTAAATTATAGAAGAACTATTGTTCAAATTATAAAAAAATATAATCCCCTTTTATTCATCACCTTGTAATCTTGCCGGAATTGGCCTCATGCAAGGAAGGTAGATTTCGCTTTTAGGAATGGAAACTAACGAGCCATGCAAAATCGCATTTCTAGTAGTACTTTCACTCAGGAGTGTCTCAGCTGCAGGGTTTTATTGGTAGGCAATAATGGCAAGGTAATATTTGCGACAACGTTAAACAGCAAGGTTTCATTATCCTGTTCAGACCTTTGTCCCAGGCTAGGAGCATGGCTTGGAGAGTCTCTCTCTCTCTCTCCTCCATTTCCTTGCAAGGTGAAAGGATATAAATAGCCATGATGTAAAACTGGTTGCGTGATTTTTTTTAGTGCAAGAACATGACCTTATTGGAGCACACTAATACCAATAAGTGTGGGGGGGGTATGTCGGGCAAGTTAGTTCATATGTGAATGTTGGGCATTGAATAGACCCTAGATGACAATGTAACTGCTGCTAAGATGATATAATGTAAATGTAGCGAAGGAGTATGATGTGCCCCTCAAGGTAATCGCCATTTTAGTATCAGGTTGTCATTGTCGAGGTAAAATGGTATTGGCTAATTGACTTCCACTTCTGTTTCCGTTGAATCTTGTCATATCCAGTAAATGAAAATTGAAGTGCTCAGCTGAATGGGGGGGGGGGGTGGTAGTGCAAACCTTTCACTTCAGGAAAGTGGTCTGAATAGATTCAGCCTATTAAAGGTCACTGTTGATTCCTGATGCAGATGATCTCATCCTGATATTGAGACAGCATTTTTTTTGTTCTAGTTAATTTTATTTTAATAAATCATAAAAGATTACAATATTAATAAAGGATTTACAATATTAAATTGTAAAATCATTGAACATAGAAGAAATAAACAGGCAGATTTAAAATCAACAAGATATAGCTCTCAATGGTGAGACTCAGAGAGGTCTACTTTCATTTAATGCCATTCTGTCTAATGACCAGTTGGTCCAATGGCCATTTAGTCCATACATACCATTTGGTCTAATTGGATTAAGTGTTTAATTGTGCAAAATGAATGAAAATGTAATGGATATTAGACCAACTGGTTATGAGATGAAATGGTCATAGATGAACTGGTGATTAGACGAAGTGATGATTGGACTAAAAGGTTGTTAAGTTACGAAATGTTGATGGACAAAACATCATTAGACTAAATGAAAGTAGACCATGTGGTGAGTGGATGAGTTAGTAGTAGATGAATTGGCAATTAATGTGTGTGTGTGTGGGGGGGGTGGTGGTGCCATGCATGTGACAAATCAATAGAGGGCATTGACATCCGTGCGAGAGTAGACAGAAAGATAATTGTATTTTACATTATTTCCACATGTTTTAGTGATTAAAACCATTATGATTGTAAAAGCTAAGCAAAACACCTAACATAAAATGTAAAAAAAAGAAGAAGCAGAGATGGGGTGAGAAAATAAAAAAAAGAATCATTTGAATAAAGTGCTTATTTGCAAACTACTAGGCCTATATCACTTTTTAAGAAGACACTTGGGTGCAAAATAGCAAATGATTGTATTTGTTTTTTTTAGTTTGAATTTCCAACTTTTATTTTTCAGCCTATGATGCATTATATTATATTAAAAGTACATGTAATATTCTTTGAAATTTATTATGGTTTCTGACTCCTGGGCTTGTTTCTTTTGTAGGTGACTAGGTGTTAGAAAAAAATCTAGATAACATGTCTGTACCATTGGCAACAGGCCTTTATATTGCAGTCCAAATCAAACAAAACAAATATTTCTCTTTTCTAAAGATTATGTTTGTCACTTTGTGAAATGCTGCTACAGTTGAAAAACAAGTTATTTGCCTCTAAGCTGCTGCAGTTCATCATATTTTCCACTCCTTTCCATTGGTTTTACAACCCACATAAAATCCACCCACACAAGGCCACCCACTCAAATATTTTCTTTCACCCAAAGTCAAAGAGAAAGAGAGTGAGAGAGAGAGTCCAACATCTATACACACCCATGTCTATCCCCAACACCACTACCAGGACCACAGCTACCACTACACATGCCAATACTGTTACCCCACCACTACTACCAGTACCACAGCTACCACTATACTGTAACCCCACCCGCTACCAGTACCACAGCTACCACTACAGTCACATGGCAATACTGTTACCCCACCACTACTACCAGTACCACAGCTACCACTATACTGTAACCCCACCCGCTACCAGTACCACAGCTACCACTACAGTCACATGGCAATACTGTTACCCCACCACTACTACCAGTACCACAGCTACCACTATACTGTAACCCCACCCGCTACCAGTACCACAGCTACCACTACAGTCACATGCCAATACTGTTACCCCACCACTACTACCAGTACCACAGCTACCACTATACTGTAACCCCACCCGCTACCAGTACCACAGCTACCACTACAGTCACATGGCAATACTGTTACTCCACCACCACTTCTTGTCCAACATCTACCACTACATGTACCTATACATATTGGTACCACCTTTACCACTTCATACCTACATAAGTACCCCCCCCCCCCACATCACTACTTTTTGCTAACACCTTGAACCTCCTTGAACCTCTAAGCACCAAGCTACACTGCAAAATCCACCTTTACTGCCCATGCACCAACACTAAAGTACTGAGTGCAGTGTCTACACCTCTACACATCTGTCCCGCCAACGTCACTTTCACTTCCACCAGTTAACCACCCCTCCTACTTTCACCACCACCACATTCCTTTAGACTAGGAAACTTCTTGTGGTTCTCCAAGTACCTACAGGCTTCGCTGCAAGGTACATCCACCAAAACTACCCACCAACACTACCGCGTGGTGAAATGTCTACCACTACACATCAGTACCACCACCATCACTTCCAGTACCACCAGTCCCTCACAACCGCTTTCACTACCACTATTAAACTGTTACTAGAGTGGTTTCTCTAAACAACTATCTACAAACAATCTCACAGCCTCCAATACTATCCCAACCACTTTCATGCCAACTGCCTCGGATACAATAATTTTATTTTCTTTCACGCTTCTTGCTAGGATTTCCATTTTCATTGTATGCACTGATACAAGGCCAGGTTGAATCGTATTTAGGTCATGACGGTAGATTCACTGCTCATATCAGCGCAGCGCCAATCAAGTAAACTGTTGTGTTTGTGGTCATGCACTGGGATCTATGGATGCCATTCAAACTGTGCGTTCATCAGGTCCCTTGGAATACTAGTCTCTGATATCAGACCTGATTACAATTGAGACTGACAAACTATTGCACGGGAGTCAAGTTTGAAATATATTTCTGTTTTTCAGTCAGACCAAAGTTTTCACTTGATTGAAAGTCATCGTAGGTCACTGTCCTGAATGCCCAATAAACTGCACATGATGCCTCTCTCATTGTCCTTGTGACGTTTTTTTTAATTTCTCCCATTTATGATGTAATACCATGGCAATACTGTATGTGCTCTTTGGAATTTAAGTGGCCTTGTCCTAAAAGATTGAACTTTAAAGGGGAAGTTCACCCTGACAAATAGTTTGTTGTAAAAATAGCAGAAAAAAATATAAAAGATATTGGTTAAGGTTTGAAGATTTTAAAGTTATTATAATTCTAATTTTTTTTATTTGTGACATCACATGCCAGCAGTTGCAAATGTATCATGAATTAAAGAATTAATTAAATGGAATGTCATTTAAAAGAAATGAAAATGGGTTTTATTGTACCTTGAGTATATCAACAGACAAATTATTTCACACCCATCCTGAAAGAAGAAAGTTTTTAGTCTTCATGAACCTTGAAAAAAAATAAATTTATGCATTTTATATCACATAGCATATATAGCAGCTGCTCGTATGACATCACAATTCAAAAACATAAAATTCTATTAACTTTCTTACTCATTAATGGATTTTCCTCAAACCTTCACCAATATTTTTATGCTTTTTTTACAAAAACTTTTCGTCAGGGTGAAATTCCCCTTTGAGCTTGTCAGAGTATTCTCACTCCCCCTTTCCATTATGAATTCACTCACCATTTGCCCTGCAGCGCATAAGACAATGCATGTACATGAATAAAACTCACATTGTTATGAAACAAAGGGTTTCATTAATCTTTCAAGTACTAAAATTGCATCAGTTTCGATAGATCCTGTAAAACTTGTTGAACAGAGTTTCTTACTTTCAATTCTAAAATGCTGTGTATTGGTACATGTACATCCATATCGTTGTAGTCTTTATACTGAAGATACACTTTAAAAAACTCATGTACATGTGTACTATGAGCCACTAATGCTTCCTATATGAAATTTGCAGTTTATGATTAAAAATAACAAATTTTTATTTTTAATATTTATTCTTCAATAAATCAAGCATGGTTGTTTTGCTGTTAAACAAGATTAACAACAACTGTAAAGTTCATATAGTAAACAACATTGTAGACAATTTTAAACCATGTTACACTGTGCATAGTATGCAGTTCTATAAACGTACCCGTCTGAGGTAGGCCTGTAGATGTTGCACATATTGTAAAAGTATGTACATCAGCTTTTTCTCAAATCCAAATAAAATGAATGAGAGATATTATAAATTGATTGTTTATCTTTGAATTTTGAGTTCTGTAATCTGTTTCATATAAGATAGAGTAAATGTGACTATATGTTATGTTGTGATATGATATGATGATATGATTTGTTTAATGTAATATAATATCATGTCATACAATTTTATAACAACTTTACTTGGGGTTATCCTCGATTGACATGTTGCTGCTTGGTGAGATTCATTTGCTGCATACTATGTACATGTATAAAGTCACCAGGAAGTACGGTAAAAAACGAATGTATATCAGTGAGATTTGATCGTAAATTAAATTCGCTTGAATTATTAATACACTGAAAGTAAGCCGAGTGGTAATGAGAATAGAATGGTAGATCATCTCATGTGTGGGTACCTGTATCTGTACGGCTGACGATTTGAGGCAATATTTCATATCAATCTCATATTACTTTTTTTCTACAAACAGTAAATTGATATATAAAACAACAGTGGTTACGTGTAGGTTTACATATATGGATCTGTTATTCCACTTAGATCCAATTCCCCCAGACAAAATCCATTTATTTTCCCATTGTACTGCTGCTCCTTTTACCACAACTCATTGAACCGTTATTGATTGGAAATAGATGGCGGCAAAAAGAGGGTCAAAGGTCATTGTCTTTGGAGGCACCTTGATCAATTCGCACCAAGAAGTTCGGCTAACGACGCTATTGACGTCACTACATACAAGTATTGATTATGTGACGGTCTTTTCATCTTTTTATGTGAATGAAATGAGGTGATACTACCATGGGCACCATGTGCTATCTACACATTTGTATAGTGTCCCATCATCCTGTTCAGTTTGCAAGCATCGTTATTTCAATTGGTAAAAAGAACTTCTTTGGTGAATGTATATGAGACGCAAGGCGTAGTCAGACCACCTCGAAGTTCAAGAATACAATATGCATTTTATAACAAATGGGGCAGCTGCTTGTATATGATGTCACTAATAAAAAAAAATCTAAAAATTCTAATAGCTTTTTATAAATCATTGATGCATTTTCTGCAAACTTTCACCCTTATTGTTATTATTTTTCTTGCTATTTTTTTAGAATAAGCTTTTCATCAGGGTAAACATCCCCTTTAATTTTGTGATACAGGCTTTTAAAGTTTTTTTTCATCATAGAGCTGAAAGTTCAAGCGTCCCAGGGGTTTTCAATAATTCTCATCTTGAAATTTATTTTCTGCTTTATTTTCAACCAACAGGAATCATCTGTTTCATCTAGTTGATCAATAATCACTTCAGAATGGCTTTAGAAGGCTGCGCAAGGATCGTCAAGATCCTTATGTTTATCTTCAACTTCATCTTCTTTGTAAGTATTGTGTATTGATATGAACGATACTGTAATTCATTTCATCAACTCTTTTCTATGGCTCATTTTCAATCATTTACAAAAAAACCCCATAATAATTCCATTCTATCAACTAGGGATGCCAGTTTTCAGGCAAACGCCTGAATTCAGGCTCTGGCAATTTATTTTCAGGCCATAGTTTTAGCATTTTTGTGTACAAAATATTGTATTCTAGGTGATTTTCAGGCCCTCTGATCAATTCCAACTGGCATCCCTATACCAACTCATTCTACCCTAGCAAAATTTTGAATAACAAGGAAAAAAGCTCTAAAAAATCATAATGAAATACAAAAAAAATGTGGGTGTAACATTATCGACCCTCTTACCAAGAATGTCACCGGTGTTGTGCATATAACTCTAGTTATTGAAAAAAAAGTGAAACTTAATTTACATTCGATTTTATATGAAATATTCAGCATTATTGCTAGCTTGATTTATCTTTACTTATTCCAATAAACTTTTATGGGCTTGACTTGACCTCCAAGGTCAGTTTAAAACCCTGGAGCAAAACTCTTCTGAATGGAAATAGCAAGGATCCATTTTGACCGGTGTATTTGCTGGCCTGGTGAATATTATTATACAGAATGAAATGGGAAGAAATTGATATGGTTGGCCCCTGAGTTTTTACACTCTGTAGGGTTGGTTGGGTGGACTTTTCTGTTATCCATCATATATACAGAGATTACTCACCACAGTTTGCTAAATGCTGGTTAAAATGATCAAAATACACCTGGTAAATAACTTGTTGTCAAGTGGTTTTGGCTTCTTGGGCAGCAGCTAGTTGAGAAGCTAGAATTATCAGGGTAGTTTATGTCTGCTTATGCAGTATTGTTTTTTATGGTTCCAACGTTGTAACCATGTATCTGACATACATATATAAATGATGATTTTTCTTAAACATGATATTCACTAAATGTGTAGTTTAGTAGGTTTCATGGTACACCATGTATCTTTCTTGGGCAAGTGTTGGTCTTGAAAAGGACCACCCAATCTTGATGTTTCGACAAGTGTGTCCGTCGTTTCCTGAGGACAAGAAGAACACACTTGTCGAAAAATTAAGATTGGGTCTTCCTTTTCAGGACCAACACTTGCCCAAGAAAGATACATGTACCGTGAAACCTACTACACTATTCTTCGCCATGGAAACCATCAGAATTTACACTATATATCTCTGAAGTAATACTTGCAATATTATACACAATACCACAATATTTTATAGGCGTAATAACCGTAATTATTAAAACTCATACATGCAGGCCTATTAGTCAGTATCATATTTGAAGCAGAACTTGAGAGTCACAGGTACACAGAACACTTCCTTTGCTACCTGACAAGATTTTTCCCCCATACTACATGTAAATTTTAAAAATGTATTTATCCGATATATTTGCACAAACCACTAGCATTGAATACACAGTGATATTTGGTTAGTCAAGCTACCTGTAGATTATCTAAACGCACCATGTGAATCAAATATTGATTCTCTACATTATAGGCACTTTCATGGATCGTTGTATTTTTCTACTGAAAGCACTTACAGGGGAATTGTTGTACACTGTTCTGCAAACACCTCTTCCAGTTTCAAGTGGTTCTTAAAGGACGAGTCCAAAACCCAACAAAAAAATGATTTTAATAATAAGAGAAAAATCCAACAAGCATAACACTGAAAATTTCATCAAAATCGGAAGTAAAATAAGAGTTATGACATTTTAAAGTTTCGCTTAATTTCACAAAACAGTATTATGCACATCCTGGTCGGTATGGCATGCAAATGAGGAGACTGATGACGTCATCCACTTACTATTTCTTTTATTATACGAAATATGAAATATTCTGATTTTCTCCTCATTGTCAAGTGATACAACAATTAATTCCTCCCTGAACATGTGGAATTAGCATTGTTTAATACTATATGGTTAAATCTAGTTGGTCCTTGTCAAATATATAAAAAGTTAAATATTGTATACATGTAATTCAAACAATAAAAGACAAAAGAAATAGTGAGTGATGGACATTATCGACTGACTCGCCTGGTTGTGCATATCACTGTTTTGTGAAAAATAATCCATATTTTAAAATGTCATAACTTTTTTTTTCTGAGGTGGACTTGACCTTTTACTAGAAAGCTTTAAAAAGGTTATGAATTCAACCTTCAACAGTTATTATTTTTTAATTGATCTACTATCTCTCTTTATATATACATTTGTATCATTTCTTCTTTCCCCCTTCTCTCTATTTTCTCTTTTTCTTTCTATTTCTCTTTCATCCCCTACTTCTTTCTCTTCTCATTGTTCTGGTTTCAAAAAATAATTTACCATGTCCAAAGTTCCAGACTACTCAATAGTTTTTTAGGGCTCACAAGATCATATTAAATGATAATTGAGTTTGTCCTAGTTCTGTGATGATTTAGGATTTACAGGTAGGTTGTAATTTTATTGATGACGTTGGTGGTGATTAGGGTTTATAGGGATGTTGCTTTTAAGGTCGTGTTTATTTTCCTTTGCAGCAAAAAGAAACAAGAAAACAAACATGGTTTTATGACAAAATCTTTAAAATTCAATTTATTGTCACAACATTATTGTACGTCAATGTCTGCTACATTTTACATAAACCTGATAGTGAAAACATCATTTTTTTCAACCTAAAAAAAATAAATCCAAGGACATGATATTTATTGTGAGGTGATGAATCTCTTAAAAAAACATGATAGCAATTTGTATTTTTGTTTATAAAGAAGATAATTATAATAAAAACAAATGAATTTATAGATTTGCTAAAAACAGCATGAAATCTGAGCAGAAATGATCACACTGAATATTACAAACATAGATAAGCACATGTGGGACATGTACAGTGTACTTTGATTATATTGCTAAGAAAAGATCAGACACCTTGCAGGGATGCATGTCCAGTGGTGCTAAAAAGTTTGTGAACCTTTCCAGAAAATAAAAACGTTCAAGTTCTGCCTTGTTATAGATAATTTTGTAGTCATGAATGTGATGAAATGTTACATTAAATAAAGTTTATTTCTCTGGGTATGCCCAACATGATAGCATTGTTGTCTGCATTAGGCATGAAGGAGTGGATTTTGTGGTGGAGTTCACTAAGTTTCGAGCAATACTGTACATACATTTTTCTAATTTCTTGGCAATCACATCTTCTAGAATTTTTGCCACTTTTTTGTAGTCTTGTAGACGGACCTACTTTTTTTCACTAACCTTATTGGATTATCTTCTAACTCATTTCATTATTGCTACCACAACTGGTATGCTTTAAAGATCTAATTAGACTAATTGGTCACTATCAGGGTCGTAATATCGAGGGCATGACAGTGATGACATAATAAAAGTACATTGGATACACTGTAAGATAAGAGCCAGGATCTTGGTTCGGTTTCATGGAGACTTGTTCAAACAACAAATGCACAATTTCTATAACAAATTTACCTGAGCCAATCAGAATGGAAAGATTTCACTAGCTTTTAACTGTTATTGGAAATTTGTTGTCATAAGTTTTATGAAACAGATCCCTGGAAGTAGAGAGATCCCTAAACAAGCCCTTTGATTTCCTAGTCAGCAGGTGCTTAGAGGTCCAGTATAAATGCCACTCATGTAGGACTTCTTGGCATTGGATTAATGCTAATTAAGCTTGATCACTAATTGCCCTGCCATTGCTAATTTCCCCTACGGCCACCGTATTGCAAGTCGAAAACATCCGTTATCCGTTGTTGTACCAGCTACATAGAGGTGATTTGAATTAAAATGAATAAAACTGCAGGGGAATTACTGTGACTGCAGTGTTAGGTGACATCAAAACTGTCATATTCTTAATAAGCAATTCAACAAGGGGGAAAAGCAATGTATAAGCCAGTTCAGAAATATGTGTTTATGCATAAAAAGGTCATTTATGCACTAGGGTTATGTCAAAACTCTTGTTGCATTCCACAAAGGGAAAAACAAAAGGAGGTAGAAAGAGATATCAATGGTAAACTATTCAGGTTTGTTCAAGAGGTGGCGCTGTCCATGTTTTCAACACAGAGTGGTTGATTACGTGATTTACAAGACAGGCCAATACTGTGGGAGTTCTCATTCTTTCATGGCCTGCCTGCGCTGTGTAGTATGGTTCTGTTTTGATAATTGGTAGTTGTTCTCTGCATTTATCCAACTTTCCAAGTTACCCACTATCAATCCAATAATTCAATAATGCATGCCGCGACTATTTTAAAGCAAATATGAGCCAACAGGCTTTTACGGCATCACCTCAAGTTCTTAACTATTCACATCTGGCCAGGTTTCTAACCCATAATGCAACATTCTGAGCAGCATAGTCTCATAATTCAGGCCCTCTTGAATAATAACACATTAATCCAATACTCAATGAAATAAATCATACTCCATTTATTACCAAATAGCTAATAAATCATTACTTTTCCTTGCAAAACCATTTAGTTTCTATGTACAAATACAATACCGGAAAAAGCTTTTCACTGTGTCAAAAGGTATATTTTAAGACTAGCTATTCACAACCCACATCAAATTGAAAACCAGTCACAGTGTCGGTTAGTTCGCTACCCCTTAACTCATTGAGTGCTTCGTGCACGCTACGTATCCTACTATAACATGCCACACTCGTGCTCGCACGCCTACTATTGATTGCTTTGTGCTTGCATTGTTTCCTACCCTCGCCTGCTTCGTGCATGACTGCGCACATTCGGAATTACAATCATTGTTACGCCGTTTTGCATTGTATTGTGCATCGCATGCACGCCGTAATTAGCACTATTGTGTGCAGTGCGAACTCTGCTTTCTGACAGATTAACTTACTCACGCGGTTTACATTCGACTTTTTCGAGTATTTCTACATTTTTTACAAGATAAGGCTCCGCCTCTGAGAGGGAAGAGACCTAGGTTTTTTGATCCATACGAAACACTCCACAAAATGGAATTACTTGATACAACTCATATTTTAGCAGTAAAGATAACAACCAATCCATATAATGAGGACACCATTATAAGGGGTATGAAATTTCCTACAACTTTACTACATAATATTTTGTGGATAAACTAATCGTTTGAGAGTTACAAGCAATTGAAATTATGACTATTGAAAGGAGTGAATACGACTCGCGATCCCAAAATCAATGTGGCACAGGGGGGTTTTGTGGCTGGCACAGGGGATTAGCTTCGGATTAGCACTGTGGCATTGGGTTAGTAGTGTGCGTGGCATGTTAAGAGTTAAAAAACATGTAGCACTTGCTCATTTTAGAGGCACTGTCTTCATTTAGACAATTAGGATATTTTTTTTCTAAAGTTGTAGAAACTTATACATACATATGACTTCAAAAAGCTCTTGCTCATTAGTGAACCACTTTCTTCATTTACATGTAGACCATTTTTTTCTAAGATGCAGAATCATATGAAATAGAAACGATACATTTGTTTAGCATCTTTAACTCAATAGTTCTTTTCTATTCTTCCAGGTCGCTGGTATCGTTGTGCTCGCTGTTGGTATCTATGTCAATGTCGTTGACGGAGACTTCGCTCAGATCCTCCCCAGCTTACCGTACCTCAGCGCAGGCAATCTCCTGATCGCATGCGGTGTCATCGTCCTCGTCGTTGGGTTCCTCGGATGCTGCGGTGCCATCAAGGAAAGCCCATGCATGCTCCTCATTGTAAGTTAACCCCTTTGAGTACTTTAGTTTGTAATTTCCATAGGCTTTGTACAAGGATCACCCAGCTCCCGGAGGCAATGGGTTAACCCATTGCCTCCGGGAACCCAGTGTTCTTCAGGCAATGGCAGAGCTGCCAAGTAGTACTGAAAAGTGAGAAGAATACTGATAGTTTCATGTAAAATACTGATTTCTTAAGTTTCAGTTGTATGTGTGGTCCTATGGTATTTTTTTTTAAATACTGATTTCACCAAGATACCGATTTTCAGCTTTAAAAATACTGAAATGTTCCTTTTCAGGTTGGCAGCTCTGCAATGGGTTAACCCATTGCCAAACTACCGAATTCTGCAATGCCCATAGGCCTTGATCAGGGTAAAGTAGGTTCTATAGGTAAAGGGTCTATTTGACGTCTGAAATCTGTACTTCCTGTTGGCTTTGTTCAGGAATCACTCGGTTCCAGTAGGCAGTGGGTTAATCAGTTGACTGCTGGGTTCTGTAATTCCTGAATATTTGTACAGGAACTATCTGATTCCAGTAGGCATTGGTTGAACCTGTTGACTACCGCTTTCTGTAATTCCCATAGGCTTTGTACGGGGAACGCCTGGTTCCAATAGGCAGTAGGTACATGCAACCTGTTGACTACTACATTCTGTAAATCTCCTAGGTTTTATTTAGGAATCTCTAAACACCCATTTCAAGAAGTGAACCTATTGACGACTGAATTTTATGATTCAAATTGTTTGAAAAGGGAACAGGTTGAATCCAATAGCATATGACAATCCTGCCATTTTTGCCCCCCCCCCCAGAAATGCACTAAAATTTCTCCACAAGCCATAAGTGAAATGCCAAATAATCTCTGACATAGAATTTTAAAGTTCAAGGTATAAATTCTGGTACGATTCAATGAATTTCAGATCAAATGTCACTATTTGGTGCTAACTGGGCTTTCAACCCTGTCTATCAAGGCCTTCCGAGGATAACAGAAAAAAGTCGCCACTGGAGACAGATGGCCTTTCTAGACAAGGTTTATGATGGGAAACAATTTTGGTGGCCGCTAAAGAAAGTTTTTTCTTCGTAGACAGGTTTTCCTGTTGTTAAAAGGTGTGATATGTTCCTTGAATTCCTTTTCAATTCTTTTTTTTTTCTCCGTCTTTGCTTTTCAGTTCTTCTTCCTGCTCCTACTCATCCTCATCCTTGAAATCGCTGCTGGTGCCCTTGCCTTCACATACAGGAACAAGGTCGAAGAGTTTGTCATCAAGGATCTTACCACTGGACTCTCACAATACAACAAGTCTCAGTCACTTACCAAGGCATGGGATATCCTTCAGTCAGATGTGAGTATAAATTGGTGTATAGGAAGGTGTAATTTAGGTGTTAGTGTTCCAATGATCTTACCACTTGACTCTCACAATACAACAAGTCTCAGTCACTTACCAAGGCATGGGATATCCTTCAGTCAGATGTGAGTATAAATTGGTGTATAGGAAGGTGTAATTTAGGTGTTAGTGTATCAATGATCTTACCACTTGACTCTCACTGTACAACAAGTCTCAGTCACTTCCCAGGCATGGGACATCCTTCAGTCAGATGTGAGTAGTATTGTTGAATAGTAAGGTGTAATTTACGTGTTAGTGTTCCAATGATCTTACCACTTGACTCTCACTGTACAACATGTCTCAGTCTCTTACCAAGGCATGGGATATCCTTCAGTGTAAATTTGTGAGTTGACATTGGTGTAAATAAGGTGTAATTTAGGTGTTAGTGTTCTAATGATCTTACCACTGGACTCTTACAATACAAGTCCCAGACACTCATCAGGCATGGGGTATCCTTCAGTCAGATGTGAGTGTTCACTGGTGTTTAGTATGGTGTAAGATTACACATGGTACACTCAAAGGTGTACTACATGTAAGTGTCTCAATGACCTTACAACCAACATTGATGTTAATTTTGGTGCAAGTAAAGGATAGTGTCTGGGTGATCTTACCATAGCATTGGATATCGTACAATCGGATATGAGGAAAATTAGTGTAAACTTGTAAAGTGTGGTGTAGTGTCTCACAGTGCAGCAAGTCTCAGTCACTTACCAAGGCATGAGATATCCATCAATGGGATTAAAGTATGGTGCAAGTAAGGTGTAAGATAAGGGTTAGTGTTTCATTTATTTTTCGTGCTGGATTCTCACAACACAACAAGTCTCAATCATAAAACAATCCATGGGGTATTCTTCAATCGGATGTGAGTAGAACTTGGTGTTGAGTAAAGTGTAAGAATGGTGTAAGTGTCTCAATCGTAAATGGCATTGGGTATCCTACCATCTGTTGTGATTAAAAGATTGGTGTTACGCATGGTTTAAGTGAGGTGTCGTGGTGATCTTATCATGGTTTGTATAGCGTCTCAATTGTCTTAGCAAGGCATGGGCCATTAGATAATCTGATGCGAGAAATAGATTGCGGTTAACGTATTTTTAGATGTAAATGTCTCAATGATCTTACAAGGCATGGGTTATTTAAATCTGTAATTCCTATAGGCTTTGTACATGGATATCCCTGTTCCAACAGTCAATGGGTTAACCTTCTGACTTCGGAATACCCATAGGAAGTTATACACAGACACATAACACTAAATTTACACTAAAAAGTCATCATATTATGTAAACCTTCTATTATGTGTATTTAAGAAAATCTTTTCTAATATTTTTGCAGCTGCAATGTTGCGGTGTGAACACATCCGATGACTGGCAAAGTCCCAACATCACGCTGGCAGGACCATTTCCAGACTCGTGTTGTAAGGATGGGTTTGAGAAGGACTGTGCAATAAGAGTTGGTGCTGTGCCATGGGATGTGGTAAGTGCTCTATTCTGTGAATTAATCAATTAGGGTGATACTATACACCTTGGAGAAGGACATTAGTAGATATAATACTGTTGTTTTACAATTTGTCCAAAGATAGTCATGTGATAAGGTCTTAGTTTGCTCAATTCAATGGTATACAAATAATGAATGTTTATGAGTGCATTGGACAGAATACTTCATGAGGTGAAAGATGAAATGATCCATGGATCATTATTTCATCTATCACCGAATGAAGTACATGTATTCTGTCCATTGCACGAATGAAAGAACATTCATTATGTGGTTTATATGACATCTATAAATTGTTTTTTTTTTTTTCATGTGAAATTTATGAATTTTGATGCAAAACATGCTCATGCGGTGCAAGTTCGGTCTGTTGATTGTTACGTCATTACAACATGCCTATTTATTTGTCTATGAGCTGCAGTCTCTGTGTGCTAGTGCAATGGACAAAATTTATGGATGCAATGATGAATGATGAATGGATCTAAAATTGCATGGTTGATGATGTCATTGCAAAATGGGCTAAGTGAACGATATCAAACAACCAATCAAATCACAAGGATCTATCTAGGTGTCAGTGTCATATAATAAAAACTATTCATCTTAGAACAGGGCATTAGTTGATATTACAAGGATGTATTCTCAATTTTACGAGGGGGTTAGTAAGAACTATTCATCTTAGAAAAAGAGCATTGTTGAAACTATATTCCTCATGCAAAATATGGTGCTGTCCAGTTTGTCAAAAAATAATGTGATAAGTATCAGTATGATCCATTTGATTAGGGGTTGGTAAAAACTATTCATTTAGAGGAGAGCATTAGCTGAAATTATATTCCACATGCTAAGAATGTTGTGTAACAATTTGCAAAATACAATCATGTTATCAGTCTTAGTATGCTCCATTCGATCAGCGAGTTATTTAAGACTATTTATCTTGGAGAAGGGCATTAGTTAAAATTATCTTTCACATTCTAAGAATGTTGTGAGGTACCCACTTGCATGACCTTAATTTACAATATATGTTATCTAATATAGACATGGTAAATGTGACATGTTATCCTTGACTATCTTGGGAGCGTTTCATGAAAGGACTTGTCGGATCTTTTATCTGACAAGTCCCATTTTATCTGACAGTTACTATAGTAACAGATCCTCTCAGCCAATCAGAATCAAGGAAAGATGTCAGATCTGACAACTTGTCAGACAAAAATGTTGATGAAATGGTCCCCTCATGCATTGCTTTTGTTTACCCCTTTTGTTGCATTTTCTTTTATGTTTTATCCATTTTAGGGCTGCCAAGGAAAACTCACGATGAAGCTCCGCGATAACATCTACATTGTTGGTGCCATTGGAATTGCATTTGGTCTTATTCAGGTAAAATAGGAACCTAACTAAAATTTACCCCCCTCCATAATAAATTTTAAAAATCCAGTCTTTTTTTTCAATTTTCATGTCCATTCTGACCACTAATTAGCATTTGGATAGAATTGGCATCAGCCTTTTTGATCAAATCATTAACATTCACAAGGATAACGAAGAATCTTTTACTGTATTTGTATGATTTTGTAATTAACAGCAAATAACTTATTTTCTAAAATGTCTGTCTAAACTTGTTAGCGTATTGAAGTATGATATTCGTTTCAATTACTTTATTAAATTCAGATATGTCTGAGATATCACAGAGCTTTGATATGTCCTGATATATGAGATCTTCACTTTTCGTGACCGTTGTTGTTTGATTGTTATTTTAACTCTTTATTTAATCCAACTTTTGATTACATCTTATTGCTTGTATGGCAGTCGTGATATTCTTGTGATATTTGTCATCATGTTGTGTATAGTCTATCTTGCAGTCCCTACTTTTTTAGTTAGATGTATATGTGTATTGTCTTTTGTGTAGTCTTCTTCAAAGTCCCCCTCCCACTTTCAGTCGGTGTAAAAATCGTGCATTGCATTTTTGTGAAGTAGTATTGCAAAATTACGTTGTATATTGGTTTTACTGAATCAGGAGTGATCACTACAGCAAGTTTTCGTATAAGACACCCCCCCCCACACACACATATTCCTTATGTTATTTGCATGTATGCCAAATATACCCAACCAGATAGTTGAGCGCTTGGTTCATATCGTAAAATAACGCAGGTCCAAAAATTCAAAAGCTGTGTTAGTAGACTATAACAATATTGGGAGCTTGTACTGTAGCTGGTCAGTGATTGCTTCAAGTTAGGCCTTGTGTAAAGGCACCCTGATTGATTAATTCATTAACATGCTCATTAGGGTCTGAGTCTGCACTGTGCAGACTATCTTTTGAATTAGTGAATCATTGCTGCTCCTGTTCAAAAACCAGTATCAGTGATTTTACATGATCTTCACATAAACATAGCATGTTTCAAAAGATTACAAACAAAAACAAAGCACCCATTTTTTTCTAATTATCCTTTCATAACGTTTAACAGTGCACATAGTTGTGTATACAAAGAGATGGCAGGAGCCAAATCAAATTGGCTAATCCCATAGTTCAGTGCGTTACTGCTGAAAGAATAAGGAATTTTCTCATGTAAATGAATTTTCACCCCCCTACAGATATTTGGAATGATCCTGTCTATGATACTTTACCTTGCGACAAAGGGGTAACTTCCCTGCATGCAGCGGCAGTCCAATCGACTACCTTAAAACAAAACAAGTGCAAACAAAAGTAATTGACTTGACAACCCTCTCCTAAGCTCTCTCCTATTTTTTGCCGATTGCCAAGCCTTCCCACAATGCCCTTTTAGATAGTTGTAGAAAATTAGAAAATGTACGAGTAGTGGAAGTTTCTGTTTTAGTGACCGCATCTGGTCTTGGCCGGTTGATCTTGTTGACTGTAAAGTCAACTTGGTTCAGGTTTTATTGTGATTTATTTTCCCCTGCACCCCACACCCCTGTTTATATTTCACCCCTGCAGATATTTGGAATGGTCTTTTCGCTGCTCCTCTACATTCAGCTCAGAGGGGAATGAGTAGATTTATCTTGAGTGCTTACCCTAATGGCAGTGCCAACCCAGCAAAAAAATTAGTCTGTGTATGTGAAAAATGCCCCTCCTTAGAGAATGATTGAAGCATCCCTGTTAGAGCGAGTGCATTGAGCCAAAGGACTGTGCATGATTTGTTGTATGACTTCCTGCATGTGTAGTCTATCTGTTTAGCCTTTGATGATATTCCCAAGAAGATCTTGTGTAGAGAGACCAGTGTGCCTTGTTTGAGTTTCTTTGTTTTTTTTGTTTATTGATCTGTTATCTTCTTTGTTTACATTTTCCCCATCTGCATGAGCAAACGTGTAGGGTTTACATGTTAGCATGATAAATAGATTATTACAAATAATAGAAATGCTGATGAGATTTTTGTTAAAGGAAGGCATGTCAGTACTTTTACAGGTGCTTTCAAACAAAATCTGTAAGTTTTTAACCTATTGAAAACCATTTAGTTCACAATTATCAGATTCGGAATTGTTAATACTTGTCAGCTGAAATTTTAATACATATTTTTTTGTAGACTAGAATTTTGGCTGTTGCCAGGATTTGAATGCCAACCTTATTAGTTGAAGATGTTGCTTATGGATATAGTTAATTCAGTTCCACCATGTTAAAAACATCTGGAGTAAAGAAGAAGAAGAAGAAGGAGAAGGAGAAGAAGAAGAAGGAGAAGGAGGAGGAGGAGGAAGAGGAGATTAGGATGGAGAAAAAGGTTGTAAAAGATTTCAAAGAAGACAGTAAATCAAATGTTTCATTGCCATTTTGAAACCTCTGCATGATTTGTTTGCCTGCCATAATTACTATTCATGAATTTTTCGTCAAATTTATCTTTTCATTTTAGATTCCAGGCGCCTTCATTTATGACCCAGTCTTCAGCATGTCTTTATTACTTTTCTGCTATACAGCATATTATAAAAGAGAGATCTTTTTCATTTCAGCATGCCAATCATTTATCGAAAGCAAATACAGTACTCTCTGCATAAGTTGAACTTGCACAACCAAAATATTCTCTTGACTTGGAAGTATTATTTCAAACCAGAATATTTAGGCAAAGCATATATTAATGGAATCCAAGTTGAATTTCATTTAAAGGACAAGTCCATCCCTACAAAAAGTTGATTTGAATAAAAAGAGAAAAATCCAAAAAGCAAAACACAGAATATCTCATCAAAATCAAGTGTAAAAATAGGAAAGTTATGACGTTTTAAAGGTTCAATAATTTGACAAAACAGTTATATGCACATCCCGGTCAGTATGCAAATGAGAGGACTGATGATGTCACCCACTCATATGAAATATTCTAATTTTCACCTCATCGTCCTGTGAAACAAAGTTTTATTCCTCCATGAATATGTGGAATTACCTTTGTTTTAACATTTTATGTAAAATCTGTAAAAATTGAAATATTGAAGAATTCAAACAAAAAAAAGCAAAAAAAACATCGAGTGAGGGGCATCATCGACTCTCGTTTGCATGTCACTGAGTCGTGCAAATAACTGTTTTGCGAAAAATAAGCGAAACTTGAAAGTGTCATGAATTCCTTATTTCATGTCCAATTTTGATGAAATTTTCAGTGGATATGCTCGATTTTTCTCCATTGATTTAAATCAACGTCAGGGGTGGACTAGACCTTTAAGCCCAGCAAATTTCTGTGGTTCAAAGGGATTCTACTTGCGTAGAGTTTCCTGTGAGTTGGATGGTATTTCAGTATAAGTTTGAATAAGCTTTGATCCCTCAACTCCTTGAATGATTCTGACCAGAATGTTTCCGTTCCTTTCTCTTTTGTCACACAGGTCCTCGGTCTGGTGTTCTCCATGTGCCTCTACTGCTCCATAAGAGACGGAACTAAGGCATAAGATGGGGTACCGGTCTTTAGTATATTTAAATGGTTACATCAATTATGCATGATTTGTAATTAACTTAATTCAGTGTCACACAATATTGTAAGGGACAGAGGGGTATTTGTTACAAATTTTCCAGGAGTGGTTCCAACATTTTCTCAAGATATAGTATTTAAGTTATTGAAAGCTGGGTGATTTTCTTTTTAATTGTGTACATGTTGATTAAAATTTCGAGTAATGTTGAACTTTGTTGCTGTGATTTTGACGATTTGAATGCGATGAATGTCATATGCCAGGCATGCTACTGCCATAAGGTGATCATGTGATCACCATGGGGTGATCATGTGATTGCCATTGGGGGATCACGTGATCACCATGGGGTGATCATGTGATTGCCATAAGGTGATCATGTGATCACCATGGGGTGAACATGTGATCGCCATTGGGGATCATGTGATCGCCATGGGGTGAACATGTGATTGCCATAAGGTGGTCATGTGATCACCACGGGGTGAACATGTGATTGCCATTGGGGATCATATGATCATCATGTGGTGACCATATGATCTTTGTCTGAAAGTCATGTCAAGGGCATACCAGTAGCATTCCATTGTATACATTCACCATTGTGACATTTCACCTGTGACGTTTCACCTTTGACCTAAAGTTACCTTAACTACGATATAGTGAACTCTTGAAAACTGCCTTTTCTAAAATGTCAACTTTATCTTCTTTCGATTTATTCAACCAACAATCTATTTTTCATACTGAATTTTTCGTCTTCCTTCCAGAAGCAAACACTTCTTTTTTTACCTCACATCATTGCTGGGTCGAACAAAAGGCAATATTATTCTTAGATTTTAATTCTTGAATTGAAATCGAAAACAATTTATCCTTTTTATATAAAAAAATTGTCACTATTTTTCTTACCACGATTTGGGCAGTCTATTAAAATGATTATACAATGTTAACGAAACTCTGAAGAGAGATAAACAAAAGTGACACAATTTATTTTGTATTTGGCCAAAAAATATTTTCATAAGAGAAGATAAGTTTATTAGGGAGATTTGTTATATGGGGATGAATGTAAAGCTACTTCGCTTTTTTTTCAGAATTGTACTTAACAACCGGCTTGAAATATTCACCAATATTTCCAGTTAATGCAAAATTACTTTTTCAGAGTTTTCCAACTCTTCTTCCTGTATTGAATAGATTCACAACGACTCACCCTATTTTTAGTCTGAAAACGCAATGAAACGAGGCTGATGTTTCAAAATACATTCAGGGATTGGACTAAAACTTGCCTTTTGGTAGTTTCTTGTAGACGGGTTAGAGAATTAGACTCTTTCAACATTTAAAAGCTGACTACCGTACACAGATTTTTAAGAGGCTGTATTTTTTGTATAAATTTTATTGACTATGCTGAATGTATCATTGTGGTGGAGGTAGGGTTTAGTCGTCTTTTATGTATAGTTGCCAATTTGAGGATTACACCATGTTTTAGTACAATGATCAGTGTAGAAAATTGTAACAATGTTATTCTATACGGACTTGTTCATATATGATTGATTCATGCTAATGACGGTAATAGTGGAAAAAGTAAAACTTTTCCTAAGATTTTTTTACTAGAGGTATGAAAATCATGCAATTTTTGGTGGAATGACTTCGATTTCAGTCTTTCTCCTGGGTAATTTTTACACTTTTTCACAGCTTTTTAATTTTTCATGAATGTTTGATACAAGAGCGTTGGTTTTCATGATTATGTATGTAGTGACACAGGATAGCATACAAGTTATGTAATTATGTAGAACATACTCTTTTGCATGGTTATCTTGCTAGTTTTAATATGTCTGTTTTTAGGGAGATATGGTGTTTTATGAAATTTATTTCTTCTTTCTGTATTAAAATTCATCTTGTAGAGAAAAAAAATTGTGTTGTCGGATTCCATTTTTGGTTTTGAATTCACCAGAAAATAGATCATGTGTGGTTTGATGTTTGTGATTGGAATAATTAAAACTGATGGTCCTGATGGTCCTGGTGATGATGATGGTGATGATGTTGGTGATCATGATGGTGGTGGTGGGGGTGGGTGGTGGCGATGATGATGGTTATGATGATAGTGATGATGATAATGATGGTGACAATGATGGTGATGATGGTGGTGATAATGATTATGATGTGATGTGATGATGATAGTGATGATGATGATGGTGATGATGATGATGGTGTGATAATGATGATGATGCTGATGATGATAGTGATGATGATGATAGTGATGATGATGATGGTGATGATGATGGTGGTAATGATGATGATGGTCCTGGTGATAGTGATGGTGGTGATAATGATTCTGATGCTGATGATGATAGTGATGATGATGATGGTGATGATGGTGGTGATAATGATGATGATGGTAATGATGATGATGGTCTTGGTGATAGTGATGATGATGGTGATGGTAATGATGATGATGGTGGAAATGATGATGATGATGATGGTGGTAATGATGATGGTGAGTGTGGTGATTATGATGATGAGAATGATGTTGGTAATTTTGATGATGATGGTGATGATAATGATTGCGATGATGATGATAGTGATGAGAATGATGGTGATGATGATAGTGATGATGATGGTTATGATGAGGATGATGATAATGGTGATGATGGTGGTGGTGGAAATGATGATGATGATAATGGTGATGATGGTGGTGAAGTGATGATGATGATGGTGATGATGATAGTGATGATCGTGATGGTGGTGATAATGATGATGGTGATGATGATGATGGTGGTAATGATACTGATGGTCCTGGTGATAGTGACGATGGGGACTATGATGGTGGTGATGATGGTGATGATGATGAGGCTATATGATGGTGATGATAAAGGCGATGATGGTGACAGTGATGATAATGATAGTGGTGCAGGTGCTGGCGATGATGGTGATCATGATGTTGATGGTGGTGGTGATGATGGTGACGGTGATACTGATGATCATGATGATGGTGGTAGTGTTGGTGGTGATGATGATAGTGATAATGGATTTTATGGTGGTCATATATTCAGAGGTGCCAAGTAGTACTGGTTTTCAGTAATTATTACTGAAAAATGAGAAAGAATACTTGTGGTTTCATGCAAATATCCGATTTCTAAAGTCCTGTGTCCTGTCCTGTGGTATTTCTATGAAAATACCGATTTTCTTACCAAAAGACAGATTTTCAGCCTTTAAAACACTGGAATGTTCTTGATCAGGTTGGCATCTCTGCATATACATGTAGGTGATAGTGTTGATGGTGTGTAGTGGTAATGAGGCTAGTTATAATGATAATGGTGATGATTGTGATAGTAGTAGATTGGTGGCATATTACTAACCGCAATTGGCAGTGGTGATGAGTAGATATCGTGAAGATATCGAGCCGTACGTGGAGCGTTGTGGCCCAGTTGATTAGTCTTCGGACTTCGTGGGTTCGAATCCCAGCCATGGCGTAATTTCCTTCAGCAAGAAATTGATCCACAATGTGCTGCACTCAACCCAGGTGAGGTAAATGGGTACCGGTAGGAAGTAATTCCTTAAGAAGCTGTGTGCGCTATGAACGCCTAGCTTAGCCGGGTAATATAGGAGCGCCTTGAGCACCTAATAAGGTGGATATGTGCGCAATATAAATATCCTTTATTATTATTACTTTTTATACTATTTTTACTGGGGGGGGGGGGGCGATGGTAATGTCAAACCCAAACGGCGATCACTCCTTATTTTAAAAAGTTTATTACCCCACAATTCTTTTCCTATATGTACATATATATATTTAATAATTATTGATAATAAAACAATTTTGGGGGAGGGGTGTCGGGATCGCACTGAACTCTTTCTGAATATATGAATGAAATAATCTAGAATCTTGCAGATTCATATTCATTTCATCACTAATTTTTTTCCGCAATAGGCTACCATCATTTTTTTTTTCATTATTTTAAAAACAATTCTACAAATGAAGAATGCGTATAGCCTTTCTATTCATCTGGATGCATGACAAAATAACACTGCCTTGTGCCCGGGATTGAACCACGGACTTTCATCTCACAAGTCAGGCTCCTTAGACCACTTGACCGTCACACGGTGGCACGTCTAAAATTCGTCCATGCTTTTGACCGGGGCTTTTGACCGCATATCAGAATGGTCCAAATTGTTGTCCAAAAAAAGTACGCAATGTTGTCCACAAAGAAAATTGCAATACGCCATCTAACGACTAGCAGAAGGTAGGGCGTAGGATCGGTGAGTTTTCTCGGGACCGAAAAATTGTTAGTGTTGTTGAAGTTTTCTGGTTGGCCTCGCTCTCTCGGGGGGGGGGCAAGTTTTGCCATGATAAGCTCCTTGTCGTGGAGCAAACTAAAACAACTACATATATACAAATAAATAAATATATTAATTAATATACATATTTTTTTTCTTTTTAATGCCTTATTAACTTGGTGTTTTACCATCAGCAAAAAGCTGTCCTGCCGAATTGCCATACCCCGAAGGTTGGTATACGCTCATGATGATGATGATGATGATAATGATGATGAAGATGAAGATAGTGATGCATGGCGATAATGATGGTGATGATGATGGTGGTGGTGATGGTAATGATGATGGTCCTGGTGATGATGATGATGATGATGGTGGTGGTGATGCATGGTGATAACCAAGGGCGCCGGAAGCGGGGGCAAGGGGGGCACTTGCCCCCCCCAAATAATTTTTTTTTTGGGGGGGGCAAAACGAGATTTTGCCCCCCCAACGTGCCCCCCTGAATGATGAAAAATGATAAATTATTTAAGGACAAAAGTAAATGAAGGCACTTTTCTGCCTGAAAATTGTCATTTCCATTGTCAAAAATGAAAAACTTTTGCCCCTGACGGGGCAAATACATTATCATAGTAAGCCTCGCGTCTTTTGACGAACAGTTCCTCTGTGAAACATAGCTTTGATAAGCCCCCTTTCCATCTTATTACAGTGTGATAACGTTAACCTTTTAATGAATACATTTCAGACTAAAAGCGAATGGCAAATTGATAGTGGTCCATCAATGATTAGGTTTATAATTCTATGATGCTGGCTGTGTCGTCTAACAAACGCGCGGTCGCCCAGAAACGCTCAGACCGGACCCGATATCACTAACGCGCGTGAACACTAGTTACTCGAGCAAGATATGGAATCTATGTCATAGCTGTCAAGCCCAGAAACCATAACATCTCGAGAAACTTGTTTCAATTATTTCATTTTCAACTAAATATAAATTGAGTTAATACAGTGATAACAAGAGAGGTGTTGGCGTCGGCTCAGTCGGTAACGCGTCTGCCCGTCGAAGTCGAACCAAAGATCGTAGGTTCGAGTCCACCCTGGGCGGATGACTGAAGTCAGTGCGTTGTGTGTAAACGTCTCTCCCATGTTTCATAGATGCAGGCTATGTTACAATGGAAAACACTCCGTCCCTCGGATAGGACGTTAAATGGAGGCCCCGTGTAGAGGAGAGTCACCACCCTTGCACGTTAAGAACCCACTGCACTATTCGTATAGGGGGAAACCCCGGTGTCGAGGTCCACCTGCACCCCCCCCCAATCAGTTATATCGGGAGGAGAGACCTGTGGATTATAGTGATTCAGTTCGCTTTTCGCCAAACAAATAATAATAACAATTCAGCGCCCTAAAGAAAATACCAAGGTCATTCCAACTCAATATAGACATGTTATCAGAAAATTACACTCAGAATAATCATGTGTAGAGGATTATAATTTATTATTTGTAAAAATGGTGAATCCCACTCGAAAGCAACTTAGAGATAATGTTTAGACATGAAAAAATAAAATCATCTGTGAAAGTGTCTTCTTGACCGGACTCATATTATCCGAGATATGAATACAAATGTAAAGAATATAAAAGAAAAAAAAGCGTTACAGTACTGCTCTACTATATAAAAAAAATCTTAAGATATTTTCACAGCCCCGTATTTTCCTCTATTCCTTTTCATTGGCATGATTGGAAGGCTTTTTGTCTGATACTATTTCAGCTCATACATAGAACTTTTATATGTATTTTAGATTCCAAAACTTCTTCCCATTACCTGTTACTAATCAGATCGAGATGGCAGCTATGTTCTCTGGTTCATCCCAGCTTTTGTTATTCATGGACGTTTGCAAAAATAAAAAAACAACCCGGGAGTGGGTGGGGCTGCAAGACCTAAATTTTCGAAGAAACGTAAGAGCGAGGGGATTTGTGATGGGGGAGCTTTTGCATTTTCTAGAATAAAATTGAAGGATTTCGTGTACACTTTTGGTGAATTTTGTTAATTTTGCCCTCTCGATCGGCGGCCCCGGCTCGTACGGTCATGTTTGTCATCTTAAAGTCTTTAAAAGGCCTATATAATATTGGTTTGAAACAATTTCGTTTGCAATAAGGCTCGTAATAATTTGCTGGAACTGCGACCTGGTCATGAAGAAACACCAGGCTGGGTCAGAAGGGAGGAAACAGAAGAGGAGCAAAAAGAACTCCAAGACTGTTTAATTCTCAAGAAATTTCATTGATTGCACTTAGAAACGCACTTTTATACTAAATTTTTACACAAAATCCTTAGGGGGAGGGGGGGGGTCCCATAGTCTCTCCCGCTCGATCGCTTCGGTATCTCACGCTGTCAAAAATATTGTGCCCCCTTCGGGATTTTGCCCTCCCAAAACTGAAAGTGTTCCGGCGCGCCTGGTGATAACGATGATGGTGATGATGATGACGGTCCTGGTGATGATGATGATTATGATGATGGTGATGATGATAATGATGGTGATGATGATGATGGTGACAATAATAATGATGATGGTGATGATGGTGATAATGATGATGATAGAGGAAATGTTGATGATATTGATAATAATGATGATGGTGACAATGGCCACGACGACGACAATGATAATGCCGATGGTAGTCTAAAACTTGGAGGATTAAGGAGAAGATTTGGAGGAAAAACGGGATGAGGAAGAAAAAACTGCGGCAGGAGATGTGATGTTTGAAGATAATGATTTATTGACGATGTTTAACATTCTTATCATCATCATAATGATGACAAGGCAAGGGCTTCCCGGTAGATAAAAATGATGGGCGCGAATCAATTTTCAAAAACTCAAGAGAAGTGGAAGGGGGATGACGTTCTATAATTGGTTGACCAATATTTGCCGTTCCATGCAAATAGATGAATAATGGAGCAACATGGAAAAGAAGCCCGATTCAAGGGGGGCAGGAGTGGTCGCTTTTCATTCTACAAAAGAGGGAGAGAACACTTGCCCCCAATTATTATGGTGTTGACTGGAGTATAAGGGACAGAACCGGTTATTTATCTGGGTGTAATCATTCAGTTAGTTAAACACCTATAGCAACACTTTTGGTTGTAACTTTGACTGTCTTTGGTGTTATATTCGAACTGTACATGGTGTTGGCCTAACTTTATTAACAGCTTACGGTAACACGACACCAACTATTGTTAGTTTTAACACCCAATTTTAAAGTGCAATGTAAAAAATTTCCTGTTGTGCCGCCTTTAAGCCCTGTTTACTACACAGAACATTGGCTCATTCGTTATCACAACCTTAATAAGAACTTCTTGTGAAGATTGACTCATTTCCAGTCGTTTCTTCCGCTGCGGTGTATCCTGCGCACTGCAAAGCACGTTCACGCCCAGCAATCCACTCACACAGACGACTGGCCTTCGCGCTCAGCATCTCTAAATGAACTTAATTAAAAAGATCATTCTTTGCAGTAACATCCGGTCATATAGTTATTCCCATGAGTCTCAAACTGCTACTACATTTGAAAGTAGACAGTTAGTATTACATGCCGACGTAATTACATCTTGGATTTTACTTCGCGAAGTTACAGCTACTTGGATCTTGAGAAGGAAGGTTTATATCTGGATTCATTTATCGGTAAGTGTTACCACTTTTAGACTAGCTTGGCCGTTACCATTTATTTCGTGGGTCCATCTAAACTTATTTTGTTATCTTGTCAGTTCGGCATTAACAAAGAATCTTATCACTGCTTGATCAAGAACATGACTTGGAAGATGTTAAAAGAGAATAGAAAATCATGTTGTATATAAAAACAAAAATTCAATGGCCGAATTAACCACAATCGGGTGCTAATAATGTCGTAATTAATGTCAAACAATTTCTACACAATATATTAAAGTTTATGGTTATGGGTGTGCGAGGGTGGGGCGTCTTTTTGGAAAAACGGATGTTGTTGAAGTTTTGAAATTTATTCCCGTTGCAACAATGCGGTATTCGGTAACACTTAGAGGTTTTTGTGGTGGTTATGGGGGGGGGGTCTCGTTTTTTTGGGGAAATATCTGTGTTTATGTAATGAACACTATATACCACGCTACATTAAAAAACATGCTCTAATAGGTCTACTAAAGCATTCTAGATGTAGCGAGACAATGTTTCGAGATAGACGTTTAAAGCGGACTGGGCGGGTGAGTCATGGGGCGGGAAGCGCCTCGGGACCGCTCTAAACACTTCAGCGGAAATTCACATCAATTTCAAACTTCCGATAAAAAAGTAAACAGGGTGTGGGGGAGATTGGGAAGGGAGGGGGCTCCATAGGCGGCGGAAGCGGGGGGAGGGGGACGGGGGGACGTGTCCCCCCTAAATTTTAGGTGGGGGAACGGTCCCCCCTATAATTTTTTTTTGATAACCTTTTTTTTTTTTCTTTCTTTGCTTGTCAATTTTTTTCCTGCGTCCCCCCTAAATTCACGTGGACCCCCCTGAAACGTGTGTTGTCCCCCCCTAAAATTTAGGCTGATGACCTTTTTTTTTTTTTGCTTGTCAGAAATTTTTGGGTTAGCAAGTCATATAATTTCGGTTGATAACCTTTTCAAATTTTTTACCTGTGTCCATCCCAAAATTTCAGGTGGACACCCCCTAAATTGTTTGGCTTCCGCCGCCAATGGGGGGCTCTGATGGGTTATTGCGTGAATCTTCCTCTAATATGTGTAAAAAGTTGATATCCAATGCTCTCATTTGGGAATGCCTGTGAGTACGTAGCACAGAGAGCCAAACAATATTTGTGGGTGCCAGACACAGTAAAAACAAAAATTATACAACGCTGTTTACTATATGAACCTTACAGTAATTGTATAAACAGTTTAAACAACTGTTTAAATCTTAAGCAACAAAGTTTAATTTTCATTATCTAATTTTCAATAAATTAAACAGGATTGTTTAAACGGTTAAACAAATACTGTAAGGTTCATATAGCCAGACACAGTAAAAACAAAATTATACAACGCTGTTTACTATATGAACCTTACAGTAATTGTATAAACAGTTTAAACAACTGTTTAAATCTTAAGCAACAAAGTTTAATTTTCATTATCTAATTTTCAATAAATTAAACAGGATTGTTTAAACGGTTAAACAAATACTGTAAGGTTCATATAGCCAGACACAGTAAAAACAAAATTATACAACGCTGTTTACTATATGAACCTTACAGTAATTGTATAAACAGTTTAAACAACTGTTTAAATCTTAAGCAACAAAGTTTAATTTTCATTATCTAATTTTCAATAAATTAAACAGGATTGTTTAAACGGTTAAACAAATACTGTAAGGTTCATATAGTAAACAGCGTTGTATAAAATCATAAACAGCGTTTTACTGTGGACATGGTAAATAAAGAAATACATGTATTTCTGAATAGTCGCGAGAGAGCAAAATTTGTGTACCCTCTTGATATAGACAATAATCTAGAAAATATCATCATTTATCACTCTTTTTATTTCTTTACCTTTATTATTTATCTTTCTTGGTAGTGGAAGTTTGCGCGCCGCGGGAGGGGGGGGGGGTGCCCAAGCCCCGCCTCCATGCACGAGGGGTATGAGCAAGTTTGCAAAAGCTTGAAAGCTTGCAATGATGTGTTAACAATATCAAACTGTGTTTAACACGTTTAACTAGTACAGACACCATGGACACTCGTGTCACTGGTGTATAAAGGAAGCGGGGGCTTGGGATCCGTCCCCCCTCTCCCGAATAAAAAAATGCCATCGATAGCTCTTCACTTTCGGCTGAGCCCCACTATTTTCAAAAGCTTCCATTTTCCACTTAACATTATTATATCGCCATCAAGTTCTTACTTAAGGGTCAAGTCCACCCCAGAAAAAATGTTGATTTGAAGAAATAGAGAAAAATCAAACAAGCATAACGCTGAAAATTTCATCAAAATCGGATGTAAAGTAAGAAAGTTAAGACATCTTAAAGTTTTGATTATTTTCACAAAACAGTGATATGCACAATCAAGTGACAAGCAAATGAGAGAGTCGATGATGTCTTCCACTCACTATTTCTATTTTTAATTGTTTGAATGATACAATATATTTTAATTTTTTAAATCTGACAATAAGGACCAACTTGACTGAACCTTTATATGATATTAAACAATGCTATAATTCCACATGTTCAGGGAAGAATTAATCGTTGTTTCACAAGACAATGAGAAGAAAATTAGAAAATGTAATATTTCATATAATAAAATGCAGAAGAAATAGTGATTGGATGATGTCACCAGTCTCCTCATTTGCATACCGACCAGGATGTGCATAATCTGTTTTGTGAAATTAAGCAAAATTTTAAAATGTCATAACATTCTTATTTTACATCCGATTTTGATGAAATTTTCAGCGTTATATGTTGGATTTTTCTCTTTTTATTCAAATCAACTTTTTGTTGGGGTGGACTTGTCCTTTAAACGTAAGTTTGATAAACAGGCCTATACGTCTTCCTATCTGATACCGACCAAACGTTTCTGAATTCCATTGACTATGTCCTGTGTGGTTACACTTCGTAATTCCGATGATTCTTTATTCCGAAAGTTCGTAATTCCGAAACAAGTAAATTGCCTATACCTCGATGTTCGTTAATCCGAAAACGTAAAAGGGTTCGTTAATCCGAACATTTGTGGCGTTATTCCGAAGGTTCGATGTTCCGAAGGTTCGTTAGTCCGAAAACGAAATAACGTTCGTTGTTCCGAAGGTTCGTTAGTCCGAAAACGAAATAACATTCGTTGTTCCGAAGGTTCGTTAATCCGAAAACGAAATAAGGTTCGTTGGTCCGAAAACGGAATATGGTTCGTTAATCATTACGTTTTCGGACTAACAAACCTTCGGAATTACGAACCTCATTTCGTTTCCGGATTAACGAACCTTCGGAATTACGAACCTCACTCTGTTTTCGGACTAACGAACCTTCGGAATTACGAACCTCATTTCGTTTTCGGACTAACGAACCTTCGGAATAACGAAGTTTCGGAATTACGAATGCAAGCGGTCCTGTGTCGCAAGGCTCATTTTGTGCAGAGAGTGTTAATGATATGTATTTATTATTTTAAACCATGAACATTAGCAGACTATAAGAAGATCAAGATCGGAAGTGATAAAACACAGATAATATATTAATCTATCGTTTCCTCTTCAGAACTTAAAACAGTCATGGTAAAGGGGCAACTTGTCTGAATGCACTCTTAAAGGAGTCGATCAAAATCGCCACTGGGTTGGTTGAAAAAATATTAAATGGTTAGAATCTACAAGGATTTAGGTTATTATTGTAGGACTGTTATTTTGACATTTTGTTTCCTTTAACAGTTTAGTTATTTACAGTTCAAGCTTTGGTATTTAGTTCAGCTTTGTTTACATTCCTGATGCTTCTGTTGTCATCCATTTACATTTGACTTTCAACCTGCTTCTCCTGTCATTCCTTTCCTATTCAGATGTGTTCATTCATTACACTTCCACATCTGATTCTTTTGTTCAACATTCTTATTATGTAATCATCCCAACATCTTATTCATCTCCATCCTCTATCTCTTATTGGTTATTTTTATGAATTAGACTTTTCCACTTTCAGTTGGCTCCTCCATTCTCTTAATTTTCATTGGTTGATTTTGTGTAATTTAAATATATGCTAATTTTGTATTGCCATTATGAGTTTAGCTGAGTCAAATTAGCCCAGCCAATAAACCGCATACATTCGTAATTCCGAAGCTTCGTAATTCCGAAGGTTCGGTTATTCCGAAGGTTCGTATTTCCGAAGGTTCGTAATTCCGAAGGTTCGTAATTCCGAAGGTTCGTCAATCCGAAAACGAAATAAGGTTCGTAATTCCGAAGGTTCGTTAATCCGAAAACGAAATAAGGTTCGTTAATCCGAAAACGAAATAAGGTTCGTTAATCCGAAAACGAAATAAGGTTCGTTAATCCGAAAATTAAATAAGGTTCGTATTTCCGAAAATGAAAATAATTCATTTTGGTAACAAAAACGATGTTGTCATTACAAGATTACACGATATTATGCAATGATAGTAATAACGATCGATGATACATGCGTGTGTTGGGCCAAAGCATGTACTTCATTAAGAATATAGGCGCCCTGATCAAGCATAGGCTAATTTCGATTTTATCTGAGCAATTGCTGCCTAAGCAAATGGTTTAATTAAAGATGCAAGGGATCAAGTGTGTTAGAAGCGTGCGAGCAACCTCTAGATAATAGGATTTGTATTGGAGGGGATGTCATTTTTAATAACAGCTTTTGCTGGTAATAAAAATAAAAATAAAAATAATACTAATAATGATCCTTGTGAGATGTTAAAAGCGCGAATCGGAAGCTCAAACTAGTAGACATTTCATGTAAGAAGACGCGAAGTGAGCATTCGGATCATTTTTTGTAATCGTGAGAAAGATGTGTATCTTTCTAAAGAATTAATGCGAGGGTGAGCTGTAATTTGCTTATATACTGACCTGGGGCCCGTTGCATGAAACTTTTTACCTGAGAAAACTCAGGTTGTTTTTACAGGAGTTTTTGCCCTGTGCTAAAGTCAATGGCGGAAATCAGACTAACCTTAGTTTTCAGTTTTTACCAGAGTTTTCTCAGGTAAAAAGTTTTATGCAACAGGCTTCAAAAAGTAATCTTTTAAGGACTGCATTTAGTGACTCATGAATAGAATATATATCTCACGAACTAAATAATGAGAGCGCGAACCGCAAGCTTAAAATTTGTGATATTCCAACCTGAAAACTGGACATTTCATACTTCTTTTTTGTAACCAGGAATAGAATGAGTTCCTCAATAAACAATACTTGATGCGAGGGAGAAACGTGAGCCAAATTTTTCCGATTTTCCAACCTGAAAACTGGACATTCTAAGCATTCTTGTAAAAAAATAATAATAGCTGGGAGAATAGTTTTCAGAACTGAAGTGGCTTCCCTGGGTAAATAATATCTATATCAATATTATCATTCTAGGCCCACATGAAATTTCCAAAAGTTTGAGCACGTGATTAGCTCGCAACATCTCACAAGGATGCCCTTTTAACAGTAATTGACCAAAAAGGTGAATTTTACATCTTCAGATTTGAATTTTCCCCCCGAAACCGCTTGCTCTCTACGCTCGCAGAAATGAAACATAAATATATAACTTTAGTGATCACTTAAAAAATTGTGCTCAATTTAGTTACTACAAAACACACAACCTCTTTACACAGATGATAATCTAATGGTGAAAATATCCGTTTGCACCAAATTGCCCCTATTGGCCCCTTTTTTTGCTTTGCCCCCCCCCCCCAAAAAAAAAAATACGTTCCGCCGCCATTGATTAGAACACGCATCGTCTTCATGGTTAACTGCTAAAAGTTCTTAAAATGTCCCCTTTAGATCAGGTCAGAGCTTATATATTTAAAATTCTGTTCGCGCTTCTTGCTAGCAGTTATTATCTAAATTTAGTTACATAGGCATCTCGCTTTGAAGATCACAAACATATTGCCCATCATATCAAAAAAATATATAGCTCGCGCTCGCATTGTTTAAAAAGGGTTTATCATGTTATTACATATTTACTTTATTTTATCAGGATAAAGCTAATTATTGACTGTTAGGACTACCCTTTCAAAGAAACAAACAAAAATCAACTTTAAACTGCCGATCAAGGAAAATATGGCTAAAAAATGCCCCCCCCCCTCTATTTGACGAAAGTTGGATCCGCCGGGAGAGAAGCAGGGGGCATCAAAAATGAAATAAAAAACAGGGGAATTAATATTTTCCAAAATGGGAAAGTTCCTTTTTCAAAAATGAATATGCCGTTTTTCATGTTTTTCGAAATAAAATACTCTTTTTAAAGTTTACAAGTTAAGTTAAGTTTTCAGGCTGGAATATTGAAAATTTTCAGCTTGCGCTTCGCACTCTCATTCGATTGGTGAAATATGCATCCTAAAGAGGTCACTAAATGCTTTCTTTAACAGGTTCCTTTTCTGGTCAGTATGTTTAAGCTCTCGTTTTGCGCTCGTGTTAATTCTTTAGTTAGATGCACATCTTTTTAATGACAGCAGAAATCTGCTCGGATTTTTAAAAACTAGTTTTTTATTTCTTATTGAAATAACCTAAAGTCTTAGCTTGTGATTCACGCTCGCAACACCTCGCAATAATGACATTTTAAGAATAATTGACCACAAAAAACGTTATACAACTTCACCTTTGAATTTGCTTTACCAAGCCGCTCGCTCATTATACTCTCTCCCGAAAAATAAAGCCTAAATATACATTTTGCCATAATAAGAAGTCACTTCAAAAAAGTTTTTCTCTACTTAATCACTATCAAACACACAATGACTTCAAGCAGATGATAATCTTAAGGTGAAAATATCACCAAAGTGCCCATTTTGACGTATGAGTTTCATTTTTTGGCTTTACCCCCAACGAAAATTCGTTCGGCCGCCCTTGCCTTCCCATCCTCATAATAATTGAACGGCAACAGTGTCCCCCGCCCCCCTCCCCTTGCCTCTGCCTCTGCTTTCCCGGTTTTCATTTTTCGGATTAACGAACCTTATTTTGTTTTCGGATTAACGAACCTTATTTTGTTTTCGGATTAACGAACCTTATTTCGTTTTCGGATTAACGAACCTTCGGAAAAACGAACCTTATTTCGTTTTCGGATCAACGAACCTTCGGAACAACGAACCTTTTTTCGTTTTCGGATTAACGAACCTTCGGAACAACGAACCTTATTTCGTTTTCGGATTATCGAACCTTCGGAATAACGAATCGTCGGAATTACGCCACAAATGTTCGGATTAACGAACCCTTTTTCGTTTTCGGATTAACGAACATCGAGGTATAGGCAATTTACGTGTTTCGGAATTACGAACCTTCGGAATAAAGAACCTTCGGAATTACGAAGCTTCGGAATTACGAAGTGTAACCCAAATAAACAGTACACTACCAGACTTTATGGAGTTAAGTTCTATTTTGTTCCCGTGTCTTTCGAGTCAAGTTCCCTCTTCTCCTCTCCGTTTGCTTCTGTTTGATGTGTGATTGAGCTTATGTTACTCCTTCTTCAGTTATTTAATTTCCCCTTAAACTGTATTTTTTCAACCCCACATTACTAGTATACATTTTTTTTACCAATATACATTACCCAACAGAATGGACAGTATGTTACCCAACATTTTAAGTGTGTAAACAGTCCGATAACCCTGCAAAGGGCTCCTGATCGTAATTACAACAGATTTATTTGGAGTAAATAAATCCAGAATATTCACCAAAATAACAATGAAATTCATTACAACAGCAACAAGAAATCGATAGCAAAATTGCTGGAAAAGTTTTGAAAATGTAATTATTCAGGGAAAGGAACAGAACATTTATATATTTACACTTGCAAGTGTATGAGAAATGAATTTGATATACAGTATACGAGAATGCAGGTCACCAAACTAATGAGTGCATTTTGAATCAAATTTTATTCCACAAATAAGCAATAACTTTACCTAATAATCCCCCTTTGATATTTTTTCTGACTGCTTTTGGTCATAATCACTTACACACAACATGTGTATTATATGATCTTAAAACGGGGGAGGGGGGGGGGGTGGGGGCTGAACGGTTTTCAAAGTATGGGGGGGGGAGGCTGAGCCAAAAGTGGCGGGGCCGACCATGCAAAAAATCACAATCATAATTTATGGTCATTTTAACGTTTTTGTACATGGTTTTGGGAAAGGGGGGGGGGGGGCTGAAGCGCCCCCAGCCCCCCGCTTCCGCGGCCCCTGGGGGTGGGGGTAGTAACTGATGAGGGGTCCCCAAGGCCGAACATTTTAACTTCATAATCACTGGACGTATATTAGGACTATAGTTTAAGGGTATCTTGTCCCGTTGTTTATGGTTTTTTATTATGTACATTTAATTAAGTCAAAAATAATTGATGGTGAATAAAGTATATAGTCAACATTTTATTCCCCCAAAACAAAAGCAAAAAATAATGAATAAATAAAAAATAAAAGATAAAAATGATTGAATCTTTTTTTTAATTCACACATCCAAATCAGGGAGTTCCCAACATCCTGCCCAAATTTTCGCAACGTAATTTTATTACATGGAATGACTCGGAATTGGATACCAAAATATTTCACGAGTCAAGGAAATATCACCAGAATCTGCGACGAGTGCAATAAAATTTACCAATGACTGCTACTAATGACTTGTTCTATTGACCAGTCTCGGTTTTGAGGATAGTTTATCAAATTACAAGGATCTAAATTGATATCTTTTAAAACATTAATAGGCGAATACACATCATTTTGCTCGGGCATTATATTGATAATATTTACAATTGAAACAGTAAATAAAAAAAGAAATCCCTCGGCTTTGCCTCGGGCGCGTATTAAAAAGTATCATATTTTTTAGGATGAGAGCAATAACATTTGCCAATGACTGCTACTAATGACTAGTTCTTTTGACCGGTCCTGGTTTTGAGATGAGGATGGCTTTAAGGATCTACAGTAATATCTGATAAAACATATTAAGCTAATACACATAATTTTGCTCGGGCATTGTATTGATAACATACCAATGAAACGGTAAACAAATTCCCTCGGATTTGTCGCGGGCGTATTACAACTTTTTTAAAGGTACTACGCCGTTCAATGACTTCGATTGTATGTATTACTTGGCTATATAATAGTGACATCGATAGTATGTAATGATAAGCCTAATGATAACATAGGGTATTTTGTGTATTCCACATAATTGTGTTCAAGGGCCCGGCTAAGCAGGGCTACCGATTTCGATGCGCACAGCTTTTTGAAGAATTACAATTACTGCCAGTGCCCATTTCCCTCACCGGGGTTGAGCGCAGCACATTGCGGATCAATTTCTTGCTGAAGGCATTTCGCCATGGCTGTGATTCGAACCCATGACCCTCTGCTCCAAAGTCCGAAGACTAATCCTTGAACCTTGAAGAAGTACTCTCCGAAAAAGCGTATACACGCTGTCCTGGGGGGCGTTTCATGAAAGGGCTTGTCGGACGTTTTATCCGACAAGTCCCATTTTATCCGACAGTTACCATAGGAACAGTGCCTCTCAGCCAATCAAAATCATGGAAAGATGTCAGATCTGAAAACTTGTCGGATGAAAATATTGATGAAACGCTCCCCCTGGAGAGGCCGGGATGTGCTGTGTCAGATGCTGCCAGTGCTTCAGGTGATGTGGTGATCCTGTGGTGGTATTCTTGGTGCACTATATACACTCCTCTAAGCCACAATTTGGCTAATATTTTACCAGCGTGTATTACTTATGATTCTTATTTCACATGTATTCTTTTCCCTTCTTTTTCCCCTTCCTTCACCCAGGAATACAGACCCACCATATACAAGATGAGGGGAGATACAAACTGCACAAAGTACACGTTGGTAGCCTTCAATGCAATTCTCTTTGTGAGTACAATGCCTGATCCATTAAAAAAAAATTATATTGTGACGTCACATTTCTTATGATAAAAATGGAGAAATCAGACAAACATAATTTTGGACAAGAAAGTTAATAGTTTTCATGTTTTCAGTTCATGCTTTCAGTGGTGGATCCAGGGGGAGGGAGGGGGCATGCCCACGTCAAAATAATAGATTCTTTTTATCGAGAAAATGTACACTGTATAGTAGAGATTAGTTTATTGAATGTAATTCTATTACTTTTGGGGATATAAAAAACCTGATAAAAAAGACGTAGGCTAATGGATATGTATGTGGCTACGCAAAAAATTGCCTTATCTGGCCTTATTGCGAAAGTCGATCGCTCCTAATTTTGTTCTCTTTTGTTAATACAATATCTGTAGATATACAGAAGGGAGGGGGGGGGGGGGGTGCCTCATCGGAAAGTAAAATTGGTTCGTTATACTCCAAGAAGCATTACCCTCCATTTTCTTTTTTTTATTTCTCTTTTATTTTTATTTCTCAGTCCAAGGTAATTAAAACCTACTATTATTGAAATATATAATTTCTATACGATTTCTTTGATACTGTCTCCAGATTGTGGGAGGAGCCGTTCTTGGAGCGGGGGCGCATCTCCACATTAAGGAGGGGCCGTTTATGACGTTACTTCCCAGCATGCCTTTCCTGAACGTGGCGAACATCATGATCATTGCCGGGATCGTCATCCTCGTCGTTTCTTTCATCGGGGCTTACGGGGCTATTAAGGAACATTCATGTTTGCTACTAACGGTACGACTGATTACTAAATTTAAGTCAGATATTTCATTGATAGATACTTAATACCTCGGTCACATTTGCTCTACGGCGGCCGAACAGCGAATCGAAAACAGCCGTATTAACAATTTATGTATACGAGCTGTAGGTGGTTTGTGTAAGCATGGACCCAGAATGAATAAAACGACTGTTTTGGACTCGCCCTACGGCCGCCGTAGAGCAAATGTGACCGAGGTATTTACTTTCAACTTTGTACCTGCCCACTCCTAAGGACCGATTTGTTAATTTACTATAATTTAGTTAGTTAATAATCATCAAATAAAAATGCATGGTTGAAGGGCTATAGACCGACGTACCTGCTCACTTTATAGTCGTTGATTTAGCTATAGATGGAACTAATATTTTGCTTAGTTAGCTTATCAGCTAGATATTTTATTTACCCGTTGACAACTGGAACCGGGTTACACCTGTACAAAGTCTATGGGAATAACATAATTCACTATTCGATAGGTTAATTAGGTACATCACTGTACAAATTTGCCTGTTAGCTTCCAATAAATGACCGGCAACGTGCCATATTTTTTTCTACCAATCATTAATTTTGATCCATATCACCATTCATATAAAACTCATTTTTTTTTATAATTCATTTATCTATTCATGCATGTTCACAATGTCACAATATAAATAAAATGTACGGGATCACATAGATAACATGGATAATTATTTAAAAATATCTAAAGGTGCGATAATATGAGCCTAGAGCTTGAATGATTGGTTCAACACCTTTAAACTGAATTTGTATCACTTTAAACAAAAAATACAATGAGAAAAAGAAAAGATAGGGAAGAGAATGAATAGATAAATAAATAGATAAAATAAATAAATATAAGAATACAAGGGGTGAAAGACTGCCTTAATATTAGTTGTTATTTACTAGTTATCATTTCATAACAAAGGAATGATTACCATATTTTGTTTTTCTTCTTTCAGTACTTCGTTTTCATGGTCCTCGTTTTTATCTTGGAAGTCTCTGCGGGGGGTCTTGGTTTCGCGTATCGCTGGCAGGTGGCCAAATATGTAGCCAATGAGATGCGAGCTGGTGGTTTAGCTAAATACAACGCGCCGGGAGAGGGCGGTCTAACAAAAGCATGGGACAAACTCCAGAGTACAGTTGAGTATTGGATAAGGTCAAGGGGGTTCAACCCATCTTGATTTCTGTTCAATTGCCTTCACAATTTTTCGAAAACAATACCCCCCAAAGAAAAAAATCTAAGGTGAAGTAATAAATAAAGAAATAAATAAAAAAGAAAAAAGAGGACTAAAGGAAGAAAAGACGATGTTGAAATAGGATATCATTTTCTGAATGTCGAAATGTGAAATTAGATTTTCATTTTAAAAGATTCAAACATTTTTTCGCTCAAAGGCTTCGTCCTCTCACATTTATTGTGTGCCATACGGCCCCCTGTCGCTCATAACTTCACTGATGTTCTATTATTGCCATCAATAAGCTTCCTAAATAGGCTCCAAGTGAATGACAAGGAACTTCATAATAAAGAAAAAAATGTAAAACGAATAAGTTTTCTCTGTTTCTACTAAAAAAAAAATAAATGGCAGAAATTTGGAATATTTGAGGCTGTGTTTAATTTCCCTCCACGACCGAGTAAACATCGATCATGTTTGACTAATACGAAGTGTCCCAAAATATGCAGTTTCTCCCTCTTTCTCATTTTATTCCCTCATCAACTTCCTCCTCCTCCTCTCTCTCTCGCTCTGTCTGTCTCATCCTCTATTATCTCTTTTCTCCCCATTGTTCCTCTTTTTTTTTCAATCATTCCCCTTTTTCTTTTTTTTTACCCCTCTTTTAGCTTGGGTGTTGCGGAGTTTTCAACGACACCGACTGGGCTAACACGGGGACCGGTATGTTCTTAACCCGACAGACACCCGACTCATGCTGCCTCTTCCCCGCTCCGGGATGCGGCAAAGACGTCAACTCCGAGAAGTTCATCCGGGTAAGTCTTTTCAGATACAGTCGCGAGAGTTTCGCGACTGCATGCAACAACGGGGACGGATTCTACAACGCAGTAAATCTATTGAAACTGTCCGTCAAATCGCAATAAACAGCTTAAAGGTCTTTGTCGAAAATCGGTCAACCGGGGGAGCGTTTCATGAAAGGACTTGTCAGACGTTTTATCCGACAAGTCCTGTTTTATCCGACAGTTACTATAGTAACAGTGCTTCTCAACCATTCAAAATCCAGGAAAGTTGTCAGATCTGACAACTTGTCGGATGAAAATATTGATGGAATGCCCCCCAGGACGGCAGATCGTCTTTGAATCTGAGCTAATGAAAAATACAAATACGCCGTTTGCCCAGATTCATGGATGACACTACTGGTTTGATTCACAAATCTTCGACAAAGACTGCTTTCTCATGAAAGGCTTGTGACAATAGATTGTCTGCGTTCCTGAAAGCGTCTACATTGTGATTGCGAAAACACTCTTTTGATGGAGTGTAGGGAAGAGGAAGATGTAGGGGAGGGAGGAGGTAGCTTGTCAATAGAAGGAGAAAAGTAAAAATCGCTTACCACCATAGAGATGTATACTAATTAGGCCTTACCACCTAAACTTTTATCAAAATCGGATGTAAAGTAAGAGCAGTGGTTTGAGCATTGGACTCATAATTTAAAGGTTGTGAGTTCGAATCCCAACTCAGCCATTGTCTCCCCTTTGATAAAAAGGCCCAAGACTGATATCTGTTGTCTATTATGTAAGCCTCTATGGCTGATTAACCTAGACGTAAAATGTTTCCAAGGTAATTGGTTAGATACCAGCTTGGCGTTTACCAGCAAAAAATGCTGTCCTGCCGAGTTCCTACGGGAGTTACCACAAAAAGAAACAGAAAGCTATGGCATTTTACAATTTAACGATTTCAGAAAATTATTTGCACATTATGGTGGGAATGCAAACTGATGACGTCACCCACTCTTTTCTTTTGAAATATTTAATTTTATTCCTCATTATAATGTGAAATTAAATCTGATATCATTTTTGAAAATTTTGAATACAAATCTATCACAAATTTGGATTTTCATTTTGTAAAGGCTATTTCGCTCTCTCGCGGCTGTTTAGACCCCCCCCATTACGACAAAATGTAGCCTATCCCGTTAAAATTTGATGGCCCTTTGATAATAATAATGATAATAGGCATTTATATAGCGCCATCTATCTAGAAATATTCTATTCCGAGGCGCGTTATTATTATTACCCCGGCTTTAGCTCGAGCTGCCTTTCAGCGCTCATGCATTCAAGGAATTAGTCCTGCCGGGTACCCATTCACCTCACCTGGGTTGAGTGCAGCACAATGTGGATACATTTCTTCTGAAGGATATTACGCCATGGCTGGGATTCGAACCCACGACCCTCTGTTTCAGTCAGAAGAATAGGCCCTTTATACAACATTGCTTACCATTGAGCACTGCTATGTCTGTAAAGCGCTTAGAGACGTCGTTCCGATGTATTAAGCGCTATATAAATGCGGAATATTATTATTATTATTGCTATGTTAAAAGGTCGGATGTTACTGGTGGTGAAGATGAAATACGTTACCATGGTAACTAACTTCTCTCCTTTTTTTCGTTTTTACAGGGATGCAAGGGCGCCATCATAATGGAGTTAGAATCGAAAGCCCATGTCGTTGGTATTGCGTGTATCATCATCGCAATTTTTCAGGTAAGAAAAGGACTTTTAATACATTAAGATCAGTCAATGCTATGTGATTTTGATGTTGATATATTGTTTTCTCCTAAATTCGTATAATCTCTGTAATACATTTTTCATAACATAAACAATTACGCAACTGTTACATTAATTACTGTTTGGGGCGTGAACAAGAGATAAAGTGTGCTAAAAATATCATTTCATAGAAAAAAACATTGCCGACCCAATCGATTATCATAAAATTCACAATTTGCAGGATTTGCACGTTTGAATATTCCATAAAAATATATTATTTATTATTTTTACAAGGGATCCAAACACTCATGTTTCGAAATATAGGCCTACATTTCTTTTTTTTTTATCACGGTGTTTTTTTTATCCTGAACAGATCTTCGGTATTGGACTTTCTTACACAATGTGGAAGAATGTCAATGAGAGAGGAGGCAACTACGTGTAAAATGTAATCATGATAATTAACTGTAAAAAACTTCACTGATGTGTATATACCGATCCACAACGCAAGAGGGCGACACATGCGCCGTCTCACACGCCCGAATTGCAAAAAGAAGGCATGCACATTCATTCGACTGAAATAGATAGGGCAATCAACATGATCGCTGAACGTCTTTGGCTCTAATTGGGAAGTGACGTCATTTTACTTTTGGAACTACTTGACTGGCTGAAGGACTACGGTTATTTTTATTGTTTTTGGTGATGAATGAGATTTCGTCACGTAATGTTTCCATGTTGATTTATTTCCAAAAATAAAGCGGTCAACATAATTATAATACCCTAATAATGGTAAGACATTAAATGTGATATTGAATTGCCTGTATGAACATTAGTCTCCCTGATGTAGTAGTAATCCGTATATATATTTTTTACTGTAATTTCACACTCGTATCTGAGGGGAAAAATTACAGATCTATGCGACACCTACTTGTATACATGTATTTTACATGTAGTTTACGCAGAGCATACATGTAGTTTACGCAGAGCATACAAAGACTGTATATAAGGATGCCTATATCTTGTCTCGCGTTTCACCCAATAATGGCCCTTACGACCTTCTGATCTTTCTTGGATATACGCCACCAAAGGGGTGCACGGTGCAAAAAAAAAGTTTGTTCTCTCTAAATTCCTTAGAATGAAACAGATTGCCATCGGGACCTGATGCAAAGTTGGATTGAAGCTTTCAATCTCATATTTAGATATTGGATTCAATCTTATTCGATTGAAACTTTCAATCCAATATTATAGATTGGTCCCCGACAGGCTAGTATTAGATTGATTTTCAATCTACGGAATTTAGAGAGTTCAATCGCAAAAACGAGCGTAAGTCACCAAATCAAGCAGATTCGGGGCGTTGCAATGTTGAGTTGAAATGAATTTACTACAAATATCAATTAAAAGGATGGTTTCTATCTCAATTCACAGAGCAAAATGCTAAAAATTTGATCAAAATCGAATCACAAATATGAATAACGAAGTTATTGAATTTTAAAGATTTGCATTATTCCGTTGAAACAGTTCTAGGCACGTCTATATGAATATTCAGTAGGTGGGCTGATGATGTCATATCCCCACTTGTTCTTTTGTATTTTATTATATGAAATTAGGTTTTTATTCAAAAATTTTCGACCAAGAACTAAAACAATTGGATTGACAACTGATTAAGTGCATTAGTTATCTATTGACACAACTTATTTCATCACAATGGAGACACATCATTTACAAATGTATGATATTTATGATATCATGTAATAACATGCCTAGAGAATAGTCAAGACGATGTGCATACAACTGTTTTCACGAAAATATTGATAAACTTAAAAATTCAATAACTTCATTATTTGTTATCCGATTTTGATGAAATTTTCAGCATTTTGCTCTGTGAATTTTACACTATAAGATATAAATATCTTCAGCCTGGACCATCCCTTTGATTCGATTCATGTTTTTTTTATTGCATTTCCATTCGAACATGATACAAAGTAATCGGATACAAATTGACTTTTGAATCAGTATATAATTGAGAATAAATCACTTGATTTCGGGGCTCACGATTGATTTTAAATTGAACGAGAGTTCCTTGTAAGGCCTCATAAGCTCGTCAAAATGTGTAATGAGAAATCAAGAAGTTGGAAATAAAAATATGGGATAAAAAGTGAAGCTGTTGTTTCGTTATATAAGAGTTTTATTTAAGATTTAAGAGAAGATATCATGACTAGACCCACACAGCAAAAACTTTGGCGTTAACCGGTGTACATAGAGGACCACACCAGTTATTTTACACCGGTGTTAAATTGGTGGTGTTAGTTTTACAACTATAGGTGTTATTACAACACCTATGGTTGTTACATTTACACCCTTTGGTGTTATTTTCAATCTCTAGGGTGTTATTTTAACACCTCAGGGCGTGGTACTCTATTAACACCAATTGGTGTCAGCTTTAACACCACAGTTTATAGAGTGCAGGGTCCCGTTTCACAAAGATTTGTTATAATAACAATCGAAAATTTTCTGTAACAAACTAGAATCAGCCAATCAGATTGTAGGATTGCAGGAGTTTTGAACAGTTATTGTAAATTTGTTGTGTTTTGTGAAACGGAACCTTGATGTCTGTGGAGGCTAATTTTTAAGAAGTGTACATTTATATATTTGATATTGAATGCATAAGTATAAGTTTGTTTTCAACCTTTTGAGAAATGTATTTTAATGGATTTGTTTTGGGGTCACGACCATGGCCGTCTGCATACATTTTTTGCGGGGGGGGGGGAGAATGCGTTGACTTTCTGAAAAACCCTAAAAAGCGAGGGAGTGAAGTGACCGAGCTTGTCATTGGAGTGCTTTTACATTAAGTAAAGTGAAACTGAAATAATTTGTGCATACTATATTGGTGAATTTTGTGAACATTTTCGGTTAAACAATGTATAGGTTTTCAAAATTTCTGGGGGACGCTGCCCCCTCCCCATCCCCCCGCTGCGTACGGCCATGGTCAAGGTGTTTACAAAAAGTGCTGCGCTGTGTCGTCACGAATATTGAAACTAGAAAATTATTAAGATCCCGATCTCTGAATCTTGAATACAATTTGAATTTCAATAATTGTCTGTAAAACAAAATATTATGTTCATTGTTTTGTCTAATTGTCATTAATTGAATGTATTCTGAATGTATATTGTATGTATGTCATGGTTTTGTAACAAATTTCTGTTGGATAAGAATAAACGAATTCAAATTAAAAAGGTCATGATTGATTTGTGACCAGCTTTCACTATACTCTGATATTGCTTCTCATATCAAAACCAACAGACTTCTTAAAGACCCACTCTTGGCCCAGGGAGGCTACTTAATGTATGACACGTATGTGCCGCGGTCAAGACCCCCATTTTCAGCCTAAATTTCCGTTCCAGAGCATCACCAATTTAGAAGCCGGAGTTCCGGAGACCCCATATTTTATGTTCAGGTATTCGATGTGGTCAGTTCCAGGGCATTGCATTTTTAGCAATATTGTTGACCCAAGAGCCGCTCGAGAGACCCCCAGTTATAAAACAAAAACTTAGAGTTGGCGCAGCACATAGTTATCATGTTATAATTTGAATACCACACCCCCGGGACTCTAGGAGGTATACGATCGCACCACACGAAACTGATGCCAGACAGAGCAAATCTATACGCTCTTTCAAATGACGTACCATCGGTCGGTTTGGGGTCGGTTTCGGTTACAGTCACACCAACGAAACCGACTCCAGACCGATCAAAGATATTACGTTATTACCAATGACATACCATCGGTCGGTTTGGAGTCGGTTTCGGTTAAAGTCACACCAACGAAACCGACTCCAGACCGATCAAATCTATTACGTTATTATCAATGACATACTATCGGTCGGTTTGGAGTCGGTTTCGGTTACAGTCACACCAACGACGTGACTGTAACATAGGAGCTTGAACGATTTATTCACACGTCGGACACACCCCCACATACAAACCACGCCCTCATACAAGCCACGCCCACATGCAAACACCATATTCGACAACTAAGCTTAACACACAGCATAGTTGTTATTGTAAAAGAAATTTATTCGTCAGCCTAAAAATCTGCAATTTATAAAACGGTTTGTGACATTGTAATTACACAACTTGAAATTTATAATGTTTGCAGTTTGTTTAACTCAATTAAATGTTAGTAAAAAAATGATTAGAATCGCATTAGTCTTCCCCTTATTTCTAGTAATAAAATTAAGTCGATATTGTTTTTTTTAACAAACCATTGATTCTAAGACCCGATTAAATACTAATTTTGTAACTGAAGACGTTAAACTTCTACGTATTTACAAACATTTTCCCCCTTTAATTGGCTTCAAGTTCATTGTTCAATCATGATTAAACTCACTAGAAAAACACACTTCCTGGTTTAAACGATTTTGAAAAAGTTAGCTCACAGGTGATTGATATTACATTCAGCATACGCAACGAAATTTTCTGCATAGAACTACCTCCCGGTGTTGGATTCTCGGGTGATTGCTATGTTGCACCGTTTGTACCATAAACAAATTATTGAACATTCAATCATTAAAATGATAAATAAAAATATTTATTCATCAAATAATGACAAACAATTCGCCTACAAACGGCGTCTATAATATAAATGTAAATGTCACCCCCTCGGGTGCGAACTGTTTTTTTATTCCTAAAACTTTTTCCTTCCCTTTTTTTCGTACGACAGAAAAACCGAAATCCTTCGACTATACTTTTATTACTGCGGGTCTTTCCACAAGGCCGATTTTTCTCTTATATTTGTTCTCACAATAAAATTGTTAGAATTCGTACCTACACTGTAAAAAAAAAGAAGTACTAATTTAGCACTTACAGTGCTTGTAAGAATTGAATTGAATTGAATAGTGACTGCACTACGAGTGCTGATTTTCTAGTTAAAATTAAAAAAAAAATCAGTCACTACACAAGCGCTGTAAGTGCTAAATTAGCACTTCATTTTTTCAGTGCAGTGTAAGCACCAATATCACATGGCACTTCGTGTATGAGTAGGTGTTGCAAATTAAAATTCCTTTATGAATATTCATGAAGGTGTTTAGTCTTTGACGGAATAAATACGATTCTAACGCCGGGAAGAAAAATGTCGTAGGAACAAAAATATAACCTCGCGGTTGTCAAACCAGAATCCATTATGTGAATCATTCACTGAATCTATATGATCGCTTTCATAATCATTTACATGATCGCTTTCAAAATCATTGACAGGGCAACCTGAAAACATCCCTGTATAAGCGTGTTTTCTGATAGACATTGACTAATTGTTCAGACATGTATTATATGTAAATGGTTTGTTCTGTTAATTGTTTTGCTCTGGAGCGCCTTGAGCATCTAATCAAGATGGAAAGTGCGCTATACAAATCTCATGCATTATTATTATTATTATTAGAATAATTTACAAGACTGATTGCAGTGTATCTACCCTCATAGAAAAAAAATCTATTACAAATTGAAGTTTACAATCGCAATTATCATATTACAATTTCCGAAAGACTACAATATAAAAGATAATATATACATACATGTATTCAAACGAACGAGTACAGTGTTCCTTCCCAGGGGGGGCCACTTACATTGACGAGTGGATACCATGCGCGACCAAAAAACACGTGAAAAGGATGTCCTTTTCACGATAGGGCACGTTACGTACGTAACGTGATAAGGGTGTCAAAAACACGAAAATAATGAAAAAAGGTATCTATTTCACTAGGAAAATTACGTGTTTAGGGTCGAATTTGCGGGGATGATAAAACAAAATTAAATGTTTTTATAAAGGATGGCCTTTTTGCCCCAACACTACGTGTTTAGAGTCCTATTTGCGCGAGGTGTAGAAGGTGGGGTCGTACTAAACCAAATAAGGCAAAGCCGACGACCGAAGGACCCCGTAACAATAAAACGTTCCTGTACTTGTTTAGGGGTTCATTTCAGGGAATATTTGCCAAGAGTATCGTTTTGTTTCCAATACTTGTTAAGGGTAGGGTTTCACACGCCAATACTTGTTAAGGGGTGCATTTTCAGAATATGGAAATTACGTGTTTAGGGTGCTTTTCGAGACCCCATGGTCGCGCATGGTATCCACTCGTGAATGGAAGTGGCCCCCCCGGGGTTCCTTCCATATACCACTAAAACAACAACAAAATATCAACAATCTATCTACTACTGAAGTGAGTACGAAATAAATTCAATATCCAGTTATAATCCACAGAAAAACACAATATTTCAGAGATTAATGTTAAGTATAACAAGAAACTAGGCCTGCTAAGAAACAAATATCCATAGCACCTAAATTATTAGTCCAGAAAAAATATAGAGACAAAAATGTAAAATAATTGTCTCCCAAGCATGACTTCCCGTGAACGGCATTGGCGGCGGAAGCAAACAATTTTAGGAGGGGACAACAACAAAAAATTTTTGAAAAGCAAAAAAAAAAAGGTTCTCAACCCAAAAATTTTAGGGGGGACGTAGGAAAATAAATTGACAAGCAAAAATAAAAAAAAAGGTCATCAACAACAAATTTAGGGGGGGGACCGTCCCCCCTCCTCAAATTTAGGGGGGGACACGTCCCCCCCCGTCCCCCCCACTTCCGCCGCCTATGGTGAACGGCCGCCAGCCAATCTAAATTCATGATCACTGCCCTATATAAGATTTAGGTTCTTCTATTTTACTGTCAAAACAAAGCCACTAATAGAAAGAGTGCTGTCAACTCGGCTTTAAGGCCTGGTCACACCGCCCGAGCGTTGTTGGAGCGGTCATAGAGCGGTAGGGAGAGAGGGTCGAATTTCGCTCACAAAATTGGGGAAAAAATCGAAAACAAAAATCTAAAAAAAAATAAAACACACAATCGAAATCGAAAATGGTGAACGGTAGCGAGCGGTGATGATTTTTTCTTTCCGCTCCACGACCGTTCCAACAACGCTCGGGCGGTGTGACCAGGCCTTTGATAGGTTACCAACATGGCACACAATGCTTTGTTAGGCAAGCTCAATTTCAAAGAAATTGCGCCATTTTGTAACCCATTGAAACCGAGTTGGCCGATCTCTTGAATTGCGCCCTCTCTCGGACTCAATACTCAAAATATCCACTTGGAGGAGTGCCACGACTGTATCTCTTCGAACGATCACATAATCTTGACATTTTCGTGTAAATTAAATCTTAAGGCGACCGCACGCCTTACGATTTAGGCCTGCGACCCGATTTTAGAATAATATGTAGCAGGATTTGATGCTAATATTCAGACTTGGAATATCTTACTGTGTAATGTTGTAAATCATCGTACGAATACCTATGATGAAATTTGTGACTATGCTATCAACCTTCTTAGAATAAAAGCGAAATTAATATCTAGTCGTAATGACGTCATAGCAATTATAAGATTGGCTACGATTTGAAACTAATTTGAACTTTACTCCAAAGTACGGGCTTGCAATCTTTCAAAATGGTTATAACATTATCATTTCATTTAATTTTAACCTCAAATATTATTTTCCATTCACATCTTCAGAAAATGAGCAAAATGCAAAATCGGGTCGCAGACCAGTCGTAAGGTGTGCGGTCGCCTTTATGCACTCAATGTCGAACCGGCGAAACCGATCTACTCTAGACCGATCACATCAAAACCCGAGTCGGTTTCGTTGGTATGACATTTACTCTTAATGGATACTACATGCGCATCAAATCCAGACCGACCGCGGCGGATATTGGGTATTCCGGTGTCGTACGGGACATTTTCCGCCCTTCACACGGTAAAAAGGGCTAATGACGAATATTCAGCACGTGTGAAACCAAATTTGGAACATGATTGCAATCACGAACGCTATTCACAATCACGAATTCAAATTCTACTCCGGAGGCGAATTCCAGTTACGTGTCACTCAAATTACGGAACGAATTTTGCATGTGAAAGGCTTGACCTATAAAAAAATCTTTTTGGGGGCGGAGCTTACGTGACCTTTCAAGCACTTCCGCAGATAATACCAAGGAGCTCCTTGATAATACATGCACTCATCGTAGCTTGTATTTGCGATGCAGTGCCTTGATTAACAGGTCCCCAATACAAGGACACATACCGCTTTCGCTAGAGAATTCGAATTAGCAGTTTTCGAGTGAGCGTGTGAAAGGTCCGGTGATTCTAAAGACGAATTGCAATCATTATTCCAATGATGATTCAAGATTTACGCGTGAAAAGGCCCTTTCGAAACAATTGATACTAAGTAGTCTCTTAGCTGAATGCTTGAGCAAAAAAAACTATGTTTTGTCAATGATAAAGGGCCTTTTCACACGTGAATCTTGAATCATTATTGTAATGATTGCTATTCGGCTTTACAATCATCTGACCTTTCACACGCTCACTCAAAAACTGATTTGAATTCGAATTCCAGCGCGAAGGCAGTTTGTGTCCTTGGTGACTTGTCAATCAAAGCACATCGCAAATACAAACTACGATGAGTGCATGCCAATAATTGCATTATCTACGGAAGTCACGTATAAGCTCCGCCCCAAAAGATGTTTTGGAGGTCAAGCCTTTCACATGCAAAATTCGTACCGTAGGCCTATTTTGAGTGAAACTCAACTGGAATTCACCTCCAGAGTATGATTTGAATTCGTGATAGTGATTAGCGTTCGTGATTCTAATCATGTTCTAGTTTAGTTTCACACGTGCTAAAAATTCGCTATCAGCTTGATTTTTCACTGGAATCATCAATCAAATTACGACTTTTTTACCACGTGTGAAAGGGTGGAAAGTTAAAGCGGGTAGTGATGTGAAAAACTGATAAAAAAAAAAAACAATATTTGAGTATGGGTGAATTAAGGGTAAAAACGTTTCGTGTCGTACGGGACCCAGGAATGTCCCGTACGACAATGCAACATTTTAAACCCTAATTCATCAACAGGATCAATGGAAAACCAATTTTTGTTGATTGTCTTCTTAACACGCTACCCAGTAGTACTTCGATATAACCACACAAAAAATGGTTGTTTCTCGTTTGTTTGGAAAACAGGTTAAAAGTGTTGTGAAAATTGGTATTTTTTTCTAGCGTATCATCGGTCGGTTTGGATTCGGTAAACAGGACGTCCCCCACAGAAATTTTCAAGCTTGCGGCAAGCGTACGACTAGCTTGCGCAAGCTTGCGGCATGCAAGTATAGCGTGCGGCTAGCTTAATAAGCGGGTAATGTGCATGCACGAGCAGCGACTGTTCGCTAGCATGCACTCGCTTATTAAGCGAGCGCCCTGCTAGTCGCGTGCTAGTTACTAGCAAGCGACACGCTTAAATTTCTGTAGGGGGTGATTGTGACATTGGCGTTGTGCATTATTCTCAATCTTAACGAGCGTGGGGAAAGGCACAGTGAGAAGACACAATAATTTAATTTAATACAATCCGATTGTAAACTACAAACCTAATTAATTCAATTCTTACAAAAGTGACAATGCATGTTAAATACCACGGGCGTGTTTCACAAATATTTAGTCGCCACGCATGCGCATTCCTCGCTCTATCGCCAACCAGACGAGGTTAAAAGCCACCGTGTTATTATGAATCTAGTTCTAGTACATTGAAATAAACCCATCTTTGCGAAATCATGAAATCTTAGCCAAGTGAAAACCAATAATTCTGAGGATCATTAACAGTTTAACACAAAAAGGCATATGTGGGGCAGACTATTACTATTGTTTGGAAAAATACCTGACATTATTTTGATGGAATTCCATGTTTATTTTGCTCATTTCTCAGCAATGACACATTTTATGTGGATTCTTATTTTAAGATGGTAACACAACTCTTTAATCTTTAATCCTTAAAGTGCACATGACATCCAATAGTGCCATAAACCTCGTTGGTCAATACACGCAAGGGCACATCCCCTGTGGATTCCACCACCTACGCGGTAATTTTAACCGGATGTATAAAACTAGAAATTCAAAAGCTACTTCGATTCACCATGCATGACTCTTTGTGATTCGACCCCAGACACGTAGATGGCGCCCTTTATAATTAGTTTATCACAGCAATCGGACTACAGCAAAAGCGGACGACAGGATAAGCGTTGCCATAGAAACTGTAGTGAAGGGGGCGGAGTTGCAGTTGGGTTTGTCACAGCAGATGTAACAGTTTGTAGTTTTCGTTTCAGAACACTTTTGGACAACTTCTCTGGCGGTGCATTTAGTCACACTGGTGCATCCACGGAAGACCTCTAGGTTAATGAATTTGGAAAGAGAGAGAGAGAGAGAGAGAGAGAGAGGAGGGGGGGGGGGTGGTTATTCATGATAGACCATAAGGATCGCTAGTCATAAACCACAAGGAGGGTCGGTATTCTTAATAAAATATGAGGGTCGCTAGTCATAAACAAGAACAAGGTACATAGGGTCGCCAGACGTTATAGTAGAAGAGGGTCGGTAGTCTTTTAGTACATCTTTAGCATTCTTTTATCATGAAAACTTGCAAGATACTGAGTAAATGAATATGACATGCATGGCATGATAAGCATGATAACTGAATATATTTGGGCACAGAAGAAGAGGGTCGCCAGTCATGACTTGCGACCCTCTTCCATTATAACGACTATAGCGAACCTCTTTTATTACATGCCTGGCGACCCTTATGATCAATGTATCCTTATGGTCTATTATGAATAACGACCCTCATCTTCATCCATCCATCCATCCATCCATCTATCTATCTATCTATCTACCTATCTATCATTTTACACGTCATGACTAGCGGTCCTTGTGACTGACTAGCCGGTTCACCCCTTGACAAGTATCGTTAACAATAAAAGTTCACCTTCTCAGCCCATATGACACTAAAGGAGGGAAGGAGGGGGGGGGGTGAACAAAAATTTCAGTATGACCTTAACAGAGTCGCACTTATTTGCCTAGTTGCGCGCGGTATAAAAGGCATGACCGCATTTTTAAGATCATGCCATGAGAAAGTAGTCTGCTATGCAGAATCTGAATGGCTCGTGAGGTGGGATCTGCTACTGGTTTGCGAAGCAAACCAGCCTGAAAGGGCGAGCGAAGCAGCCTCAGTAGACCTAGTCTGCTATGCAGACTCGTTGAATCAGCTGAGGTACACACACTGCAGCTGTGGGTCTACATTTGTAGATTAGTGAGAAAGCGTACTGCTGCATATTATTATTATATTATTATATCTTGGCATTTATACTAAAACTCCTTTTGAAACAAAAAGACTAGCAATTAGAAAGAATAAAGAGGATTTACTTACCCCCGTTATCGTTAATCTCCTTATAACATCGGGCATCAGTAAAACCAGGAACCGCGAGAAGGGGCGGTGAACAGGTTTCACTTCGTAGTCCGTATTGTGCATATGATTTACACTTTTGGCATTCATAACAGTCCAGCGCAGAGGCTGTATTGAATAAAAACACATAGAAAGAGATAAATTCAGTAGTTAGGCAACATAACATAATGGCAATGAAGATAAAAACAAGGCACAAGCGATTTTGTGTCTCGCCCACTTATGAAAATAACCAGAAATATCGTGATTTGCGAGGGCATGCAACAGAATTGTAAAAAAAAATCATTGTGAAATAACTGGGATGGAATCACATTTGACCCTACCATGTGACGCCCGAACACAATAACATGCAGGTCTCCTAAGTAAACCTACCACCCAAGTTAAAAGTAACTCACGGTTGCAGAGTTGTGTCATGAGAGTGTTGCATGTAAACTTTAATGTTGACCTGAAAATGACCTTTGACCTTATCATGTGACCTCTGACTGCAGCATAACATGCAGGTCCCCCAAGTACATCTACCATCCAAGTTTGGTTGTGAATTACGGTTGCGGAGATATGTGTAATGAGAGAGTCGTGCATGTAAACTTTAAAATTGACCTGAAAATTACCTTTGACCTTTATACCATGTGACATCCGACTGCAGCATAACATGCAGGTCCTCTAAGTACATCTACGTTTGGGTGAAAAGTGACTTACGGTAGTGGAGTTATGTGTTATAAAAGAAGGCGGTGCTGCACCATCCCGAGTTTGCTAAATCTCGAGATTTTAGCCCGATTGGCCCTCTTCGCGTTCAATCTTGAGATTCAAGAAACCCCGTCCCCACCATCGCAAGAAGAGCGATTTCTGCTCGAGCGAGTGAATAAATTAATAATCCCGAGTGCATCTCCACCTACGAATTAGCGAGACAATTCGTAAAATAATAATCCCAAGTTGACTTGGGATCGCAATCTCGACATTAAAGCCTGTGTATAGCTTCGGTAAAGGGTCAATAATGTGATTGATAATCGAATATCATCTAATATGACAGTCTTACTGAAGCGTAGAGACCGTTAGATATTTTTCCAACTGCACTTCTCTGAGAAAATTTCAAATATTCAAATCTTGGATATATAGCGCCCTCTCTCGGCGATGCTTGTTTTAAATTAAAAAAATGGGCATTTAAGCACTTATCTTATAAATTTAGTGATTAGATATCCAAAAGTTACAGACAAAGAACATATCTTGAAAGTTTCAGCCCATTCCATGATTTGGAATAGGATTTAATTGAAAGACAAAAACACACAGATATTTTAATTTGATCGGGTGACCCGATAAAGTTAAATTTCCATGTAAAATTTATCCTGTAAAACACATTTTCATTTCATATCCTCCACATCATAACTGTTATAGGGCATATCCATTCATATTAGCTAGCAATGAATTGAAATAGTGATAGGTGCAATTTGGTGGATTTACCAAAACTATACACAAGCTTTTATCCTATGAGCTAGCGCGATAATTGCGTCTCCATTGCAAATGATCTCGAGATTGTTCAGATATCGGGATAATTTGCCGGATCAGAAATAGCGCGCTAATCTGAAAATTCGGGATGGTGCAGATGGTCCTATTGTCTTGCACGTAAACTTTAATATTGACCTGAAACTGACCTTTGAACTTACCATGTGACCTCCGACTGCAGCATAACATGCAGGTTCCCTGATTACATCTACCATCTAAGTTTGATTGAAAGGTGACTTACGGTTGCAGAGTTATGCGTCATATTTGCATGTAAACTTTAACGTTGACCTGAAAATTGCCTTTGACCTTAAAATGTGACCTCTGACTGCAGCGTAACATGCAGGTCCCTTAATCATATCTGCCATCTAAGTTTGGTTGATAAGTGACTGACGGTTGCGGAGTTATGTGTCATAATATTTTTTCAAGTAGTTTTGTGCTAACTTATTTAAAAAACATGTCCAATAGCCAGCCTGACACTTGCACGATTTTGTGTCACGCATTGGCACGACTCAAGTCGTGCCAGTGCGCAAACTAGTCGTGAACTGGCGTGAAGTGTGCGTAAACACGTCGTGACTGCGTGCCATGTCGGGACGAGAATTTTGAAATGTTCAAAATTTTGGTCACGACAAAATTTAGCGACCGGGTCGTGAACTATGCGCAAACTGTTCGTGAACTCGTCGTGAACTCGTCGGGACGATGCGGGAGGATGCGTGCCAGTGCGTGGCAGTGCGCGCCATGCCACGACTGTCACGAATAGTTCACGAACAGCTCACGTCGTGTTCACGAATAGTTCAGCACGACACCGTCCGAATTGCGCAAACTCGTCGTGCCAGTGCGGGAAGTGCGTAAACTATGCGCAAACTATGCGTGAACTCGTCGTGCCAGTTCGTGTCAATGTGGACACTGACGGGCACGCATTCGTGAACTATTTGTGAACTCGTCGTGAACTTGCCGTGAACTATGCGTGAACAAGTCGTAAAACAGTGCGGGAGCCTCCCAGTTCGTGCCCCAAAATGGCACGACTTGCCACGACAAAATCGTGGCCAAAAGTCGTGCAAGTGTCAGCCTGGCATGACACTTGCACGATTTTGTGTCACGCATTGGCACGACTCAAGTCGTGCCAGTGCGCAAACTAGTCGTGAACTGGCGTGAAGTGTGCGTAAACACGTCGTGACTGCGTGCCATGTCGGGACGAGAATTTTGAAATGTTCAAAATTTTGGTCACGACAAAATTTAGCGACCGGGTCGTGAACTATGCGCAAACTGTTCGTGAACTCGTCGGGACGATGCGGGAGGATGGGTGCCAGTGCGTGGCAGTGCGCGCCATGCCACGACTGCCACGAATAGTTCACGAACAGCTCACGTCGAGGTCACGAATAGTTCAGCACGGCACCGTCCGAATTGCACAAACTCGTCGTGCCAATGCGGGAAGTGCGTAAACTATGTGTGAACTCGTCGTGCCAATGCGGGAAGTGCGTAAACTATGTGTGAACTCGTCGTGCCAGTTCGTGTCAATGTGGACACTGACGGGCACGCATTCGTGAACTATTCGTGAACTCGTCATGAACTTGTCCTGAACTATGCGTGAACAAGTCGTAAACAGTGCGGGAGCCTCCCAGTTCGTGCCCCCAAATGGCACGACTTGCCACGACAAAATCGTGACCAAAAGTCGTGCAAGTGTCAGCCTGGCTGATGTTTATCAGGGCTTTCTAATTTTGCTCCCCGTGAGGGAACGATCTGACGAACACTGACTGCTGTCTCTCATTGAAAGTGTGTTTCAAATAGCTAGTCTTAAATACTATTTGAGATAACTATTAATATTGCAGACAATATAATAATCGCCATGTCGGAGGTAGAACGCCATTAGCAAAACATTTTCGGTGCAGAAACGCCCCAACTCAATGCACTTAATATCCGTATATGCGTGCCGCTAAGGACGTTTCCGCGCACATGCGATGAGCGAACGACAGTGTGGTGTTGGGGGCGTTTTCGCACCGACACTACGAAACAGAAATTAAGATATCACCTTGGATCACCTTGCCCCCACCCTCCCCCTAAAGTATCGCAGTGCCACCTCTAGGAGCCCCTCCCGACTTCCTTCACAGTTACATCCACGAACACTTCCGCTCTTCTGTCACTCAAAATCATGAAAAAATAGTATAAATATGCAAAAGTGACTCAATGTCTGTTTGTTGACACTGTTACTATGGCAATATAGTGAATTTCAGACTACTTTCTTATCACTAAAAAGATTCTTCCCTCGTTTGATCTCATTTCTTTCCTTTCTTTCGTAAGCAGGGTTGGCCGACCTCCAATATAACTCTAGGGAGTCATGGCCTGTGTACAATAAAGCATGGCCTACACAGTCATGTTACACAAAGGAATCAAGCGAAAAACATCAATACCGAGGTGACCGAACTGATTATCGGTGCAAGGCGCATTTTGTAAATTATATGTTCTCATTGAAAAATGAAAGATTTTTTTAGACTGCACCAGGGAGAGCGTGTAAAACCGGATCATTTGCTGTCACTTGGGCAATCAATTTTACCAACTGATCCGTAGTAGGTCATACAGGGCCGTATGAGCTATGTTTGAAGAGGTTTAAAAGAAAACAAATGGAATGCCTCTGGCCGTCTCACCTGCATCACGCGGTTCAATATAGCAGCAGTGCTGACTTTGAATACTACTCTTATTCGCACAAGATGTTCAGTGATACATGGTTACTCTTATGTCCACTTTTTATGAACTAGACCAATAAACTTACAGAGATATGATGGTTATTCAACAAAAAACCCCAACATGGCCAAAGTTCATTGACCTTACATGACCTTTGACCTTGATCATGTGACCTGAAACTCTAACAGAATGTTCAGTGATACTTGATTACTCTTATGTACAAGTTTCATGAATCAGATCCATAAACTTTCAAAGTTATGATGGTAATTCAACAGATACACCCAATTCGGCCAAAGTTCATTGACCTTTGACCTTGGTCATGTGACCTGAAACGCGCACAGGATGTTCAGTGATACTTGATTACTCTAATGTCCAAGTTTAATGAACTAGACCAATAAACTTTCAAAGTTATGATGGTAATTCAACAGATACCCCCGATTCGGCCAAAGTTCATTGACCCTAAATGACCTTTGACCTTGGTCATGTGACGTGAAACTCATGCAGGATGTTCAGTGATACTTGATTAACCTTATGTCCAAGTTTCATGAACTAGGACCATATATTTTCTAAGTTATGATGACATTTCAAAAACTTAACCTCAGGTTAAGATTTCGATGTTGATTCCTCCAACATGGTCTAAGTTCATTGACCCTAAATGACCTTTGACCTTGGTCATGTGACATGAAACTCTAATAGGATGTTCAGTAATACTTGATTAACCTTATTGCCAAGTTTTATTAACTAGGTCCATATACTTTCTAAGTTATGACGTCATTTCAAAAACTTAACCTCAGGTTAAGATTTGATGTTGACGCCGCCGCCGCCGCCGTCGCCGTCGGAAAAGCGGCGCCTATAGTCTCACTATGCTTCGCAGGTGAGACAAAAAAAACAATGACAAGCCCCCGTCCAAAAAAAAAGGGTTTTCGCTGCTAAATCAAGGTAATTTTGGTCAGAAATGAATTGATAAAAAAGGTTTTCTCTCCAGAATGAAGGTGATCTTGGTAAGAAACACAATTCCAGCGTCCAGCAGTGCTGCCTATGGTGTATAACATACGCAGCACCCCTAGGATTCTCGCTTCTTAGGGCCACTTGTCCATCATGCAAGCCATAATCATACGAAGGAGGATCCAAGCTTTGACCAATAATGTCACTCTGAGGGCGTATAGTTTATCAGGGGCACTTGTCTTGGAGGTTGGTGGTCCGAGGGGGTAGCTGTCAGGTGATACTCGTCTGGAAGTACCTGTCCCGGAGGGCAGTTGCCCTATAGGCTAGGGTGTACTTGTCCTAGGGGGCACTCGTCTAGTAGTACTTGTCCTGGATGGTGACCCTTTGGTGGTTGTCCGAGGGGGTAGCTGTCAGGGTACTCGTCCAGTAGTACTTGTCCTGGATGAACCGTTGACCTATGGGTACTTGTCCGAAGGCACCTCTCCTGGAGGGTAATAGTCCGAGTGGGCAGCTTGTCAGGTGGTACTTTTTCAGGAAGGATGTTGTTCTAGGAGAGGTTTGGATGGGGTAATTATCCAGTTGTCCTGGAGGGTGGTTGTCCTCATCAGAAGGCACCTGTCCTGGAAGGATATGGTCATAGGGGGTAGATATCTGGGGTACTCGTCCGTCGATAACTGCAATTGAGGGATGCTGTCCGGGGTAAAAGTTGCCTGGGGTAAATGTCCTGGAGGGAGTTTACGAGGGTTCTCGTCCAAGACCAATTGCGATCCAATGGTAACTTGCATGGAATCCTTGATATTGATTGGCTGATGCATAATAATCGTTACCATGGCAGTTACCATCGGAAGGCGAGAAGTAACTTCTAAGCATTTGAGGCTCAGGTGTTATCAGAGGTTACTCGATCGCTGGAACACTGCATGCAGGGGCCGCGGAACGGTTTTCAAAGTGGAGGGGCTGAGCCAAAAGTGGGGGGGGGGGGATCTGACCATGCTAAAAATCACAATCATATGGTCATTTTTACGTTTTTGTACACGGTTTTGGAAAAAAGTGTGGGGGGGGGGCTGAAGCCCCCCCAGCCACCCCGGTTCCGCGGCCCCTGGCATATTCTAGCTGTTTTTTTTTATCATAGGGGGTAAATATCTGGGCCAATCGACCAACCAATCAGTGTATCAAGAAATAATATAATGTCTTCATTTTCACCAAGAGATTCACATTTGCGTTGGGACTTCACACCAACGAGCTTCAACTCGACAATTCCCAACACAACTCATCTTTCGAAATTCATATTTACGTAAATCTTTACTTCCAGTATAGTAAGCATACTTATCATCGGGATTAATTTCCTGGGAAGATGAGTTAGCGGGCTTGCTATATGATTCAGCACCCGTTTGCGTGTACCTATATTATCGGTCATCAGTGCTTGTTATTAAAGTAAGTGCTCCTAATTTGGAATGTCAGTCAATTGCTGTAGCAGACGCAAAAGGGGGTACGGACTGTAGAAGCCAGTGCCTTCTTCGACACTACACATTAACTCAACCCGAAACGTACTATACACGTACAATTAGAGCTTATTACATCCCCGTTACATCCATGAGCCGAGGTACTGTTTAAATAATGTGTAAAAATAATCAAGGATATCAGAAGGCCGGGGGGGGGGGTGGTGACAAAATCATGTGTTTTCCCCATCTATACATAACTTTTTTTAATTTTTAGTAAAAAAATAAAATGGTTCTCCTCGGCAAAAAAGAAAGTCACATCGAATAAAAAAGGTCAGGGACTGGAGTGTGTGTGTGTGTGTGTGTGTGGGGGGGGGGGGGCTTCTCAGTTTTTAAGGATTGGAAGGTGGGGTATATGCAAATTAAGGCAGGCCTGAATGAGGGGGCTGATAGTGTCACTCACTATTCATTTTGTGTTTCATTATATAAGATAGCCAAGAAAGATAGCCACGCTATTCCCAGCCGGTCACCTTCGCATTATGCTTGTTTGATTTCTCTCTCATGATTCAAATCAGCATTCTTCTTAAAAAGAGACCTTTGATATTTCCTTTTCACTCTCTTAGTTTTGTATGTTTCCAAGGTCCAGTCACCTCAAGCCCCCCTCCCCCTACACGCCAGTGTCTCGCATAACACATTGTAGTGTGAGGTCAAATCGTTTCTCAAAATAGTGGAAACAAACCGGATATCCTGAAAAAAGGAGGTCGGCAACCAAAACACACAATACTTGTACTTTGGAAAAAAAAATAACCAGTGTTCACTAAATACCAGTTGGTCCAAAGCGCATCAAGTGATGTGATCGAAATCTGTATAGTTTTCCCAGCCAGTCACATACCACTATTTTCTTTTACCATTAATTTAATTGCCACACTTTCAGGTGTTTATATAACAAACCCTCTTACATTGTGTTTTATCATCTCGAAAATAAAATAAACCAAACTGACCATCAAATAGTCATGGCCTCGAGACGAGGGTGACCAGACTCCCTATGGTTTTAATTTTATAATTAAGTAGTGAAAAAATATTAAAAGGAAAAAAGAGGAGAAAAAGAAGAAGAAATCGGAAGAGAGAAGAAAGTGGAGGGATGAAATAAAAAGGAAAGCATCGCAATCAAATTTATTATTTGGGCAACTTTACCTATATCCAAGTTATTCAATTCATAAAAAATATGTTTACACCCCCTAAATATACCCCAGTGTCACCCTTGGTACAACCAGCAATTTCTTTTTTTTTATTGAACAAGAGCACAGAACACCTATACTGTGAGAAGATCTCTGCAGCAGAGTCTCGAGAACACCTGTAATCTTACCAGATTGAGTAATCCTACATTTATTTTTTATATCATGTAAAATTACAGGAAATAGGTATTTGGTGTATGGAACCTTACAAATTTCCTTAAATAAAACACCATTTCCCCCTTTTTAAACGGACCTGTTCTGTTAAATTGTAGAAACATTCCTGTTTCATGAAATAACAGAATGATTCTTCTGTTATTGCTCTCTGCATAATCATGTTTTTTCTTTAAAATCAGGTTTTTTTTAAACAGTGTAGCATTTCCATCCATTTATTTGAATCCTGGATGAAAAAGCACTGCCGATTAATCAAATTGCCCACGGGAAAATTTGCCGTGGCAGGTATCGAACCCCGTACTTTCAAATAGGCCTATCTCGCCATGCGCCTTAGAGCACTCGGCCACGGCACCTCCATTTATAACACATTTCAGTCATGTTTGGAAGATGCAAGACTTCAAGATGCTGCTCGATGGCAAACGGAGAAAACAACTGGATGCAAGCCAAACAACCATCTCTGGAATAATATAAGATGAGTCATGAATGAGTAAGTGCTCTAAAAGGCACGCTTGAAGGGAGAGAGAAGTAATGAACTTCAAATGTCAAAAACAAGTTAGACCCCGTAGGGGGTGGGAGGCGATGTTTAGATGTAAATCGAATTAAAATTTGAGTCGCGTGCGATGGTATACATCCTGAAAACAACAGTGGCAATATGAATACTACAACATTGCTCGTAATATTACTACTACTACCTACTACTACTACTACTACTCCTACTCTCCTCCTACTACTACTACTACTACTACTACTACTACTACTACTACTACTACTACTACTACTACTACTACTACTACTACTACTACTACTACTACTACTAATACATGTACTACTACTACTACTACTACTACTACTTCTACTACTACTACTACTACTACTGCATGTACTACTACTACTACTTCTACAACAACTACTACTACTACTGCTGCTGCTGCTGCTGCTGTTGCTGCTGCTACTTCTTCTACTACTACTACTACTACTACTACTACTACTACTACTACTACTACTACTACTACTACTACTACTACTATACTACTACTACTACTACTACTACTACTACTACTACTACTACTACTACTACTACTACTACTACTACTACTACTACTGCTACTACTACTACTACTACTATACTACTACCTACTACTAGGCTGCTAATGCTACTACTGATTATTGCTAAAATAATAACTATGAAGTATTGAAAATACATTTTTTTAAAATTTCTAAGACTAAGTAATGATAATAATAATAGTAAAATTATAATCATTTTGACAATTTGACAACTGAAATTAATAACGCTTTACAAATATAGGGAATTACAGATAATTAGTTAAATATTTGCTATAGATATTTTTCTTCACTTTTCATTTTGATTGTTTTGTTATCTCCCGTATTTTTCTTCTTGGTTTTCCCCTTTATTATGTACAATAAATTTTATAAAATGTATTTCTTCCTTGCTTTTGCCGCATTTTGTAATTTTTCCCTCCAATGTCTCTACGGTACTTTTAGAGTATATAGTCAACTCCAGGATATTGAAACCAATACGAATGTCACAATGCGAACGATTGCATTGAAAGTAAAACGTTAAATTGAAATGAGTTAAAAGAAAAAAGCCCTATATAGCACAAAGTTTTAATTAAGTCTATTTTGGGGGCAAGTAATTGATATTTCAGTGCTTGTTAGAAGGATATACTGATTGATTTTTGTAATTTGCAAGTATTTCCTTATTGTTCACAAACTTTGAATCTCAACGACACCGTCCGAACTTTGACCAGTGAATGCGGGACCGCCTCCCCAACATGCCCAATATCAAGGATAAACTCTGGTACTGTACAGTGGCTGATCGAGGGGGGGGGGGGGTACATCCGATCAGTGCCCACCCCTTTTGAGAGCCATCGTCAATATATACACAAGTGTGCCCCCTTTTGAGAGTCATATGGAATGTTAAATGGGAATATGACGTTCAAACACAACTTTTTTTTGCTTGTCAAATTTTCCTGGGGAAATTGTGCCACCCCCTTTTTGAAAATCTCGGATATTGGACAAAACCTACACAGAATTGTAAAAACTATCTGCCAAACGAGCTTCAAGAAAATGTGTAAATATAGAGTATTAAACAAGGAAATGAAGACCAGGTAATTACTGAAAAAACACGTTCGTTTGTTTCGTGTTTCGAGTATGAGTTACATGAGTAAAAAAAATATGTGGTAATGAAAGAAACATTAATTTAAAGCAAGCCTGAATTGGTTTAATTCAACTTTGTTGATCTTAACAAGCATTCTGGCGTAAGATTAAGACTGAACCTATAAGTCGGTTTTAATTTTAAACTCTGGTTTAAAGTTGTGGTTTAACTATGGATAGGCAATCTTGGCATAAATCTGTAACAATATAGTTTCATTAAATCAGCTCATTTTTCTCTCAAATCATTATTAAAATTTTCGGAAGGATAAATAAGATAGCTCTCTTCACCCTTCACGAGTTAGGAAAGAGCACAGTAAACATAAGAAACAATTTTGACATTCTTGGCTTTCCATAATTTGGCACAGAGTTAGACTATGGTCTCAGTTAAACATGAGTTTAGTTTACGGGCCTATTGGTTGCTCCCAACCATTTCCTATTTCGAAATTAGGTTTCTACATTACTCGAACTTAGCTTTGATATTTAAATAATTTCGATAAGGCCGATCAAGTGAATAATTGGGAAACTCCTTGGAGATTCAAAGAGTAAAAACAGTATTTTAAAGTACCAGAGCAGACAATAAATGTTCGGAAACTTTATTCTAAACTCGATTGACATCGCGCATCCACAAAGAAATAGTGATAAATGGTTCTTTCGCTTCCGCATACATGCGCATGTCCATTTTCAGGCACGAGTGAAACTTGAAAATGTCGTAACTTTCCGTTTCATGTTTTACATCTTGATTTTGAAGACACTTTCCATATTCTGCTTGTTAATGCCGAGGTCTTCTAAGCTTTTAAAGGCTAAGTCTTATCCAACAAAATGTGATAAAGTTTTGACAAAAAATAAGCATTTTCATTAATTTTTGGTTTTTGTTTTTACAAAACAATTAAATACACAGCCTGGGTCTCGTTGCATAAAAGTTACTATTATGGTAACTTTGCCATCCAGTGTCAACTATCATGGAATCCTTGATTCTGATTTGCTGATAAGTATCGTTTCCATGGTACTCATCATAGGGCAGCAAAGTTACTATACTAGTAACTTTTATGCAACAAGGCACTGTTCAGGATGTGACCGAGAGAGTCCGTGACGTCACACATTGATTTTCTTATTTCTAAATTTACGTATTATTTACACGAATTATCAATTAACAAAAAGCTGATGTGACCATATTTTTATCACAAAAAACCGTGCTGGTTAAATCGGGGAGTGGGGGGGGGGGGGGGGGTCCCTTACTCGCTGGTTGTATGCACATCCTGGTCAGTATCCATATTATAATGGGGCCTGTAACGTCACATAATTATCATTTTTGGAATTTCGTTAGATAAATTATCAAACATTGTCATTTCTATAGATGTCATAATGTAGATAATTTCTACCCAATCATAACAAATTTAAATATTATTATTTTACATTTTTTTATGAGTAATCATATACATTTTTGGAGGAAAGAATTTAAATATTTCATACAATAAATAGGCCTGTAATAGGTCCATGCCTTAAACAAGTGGAGCGCCTCTGTTAGTCTCGCCTATACATTACGCGATTCAAAATAGAAGCAGCGATGACTTTGAAAATGACTATAAAATCATTATTTACAAAAACAGCATAATAATAAAACAAGGTTCAATGGCGCTAAATGACATTTGACCTATTGTTCAAGATGATCATTGATACTTGATTACCCCTATGTCTACATTTCAAGAATTACATCCACAAACTTTCAAAGTTATGATGGCAATTCAACAATTACCCCCACATGGCCAAAGTTCATTGACCATAAAAGACCTTCGATCTTAGTCATGTGACCTAAAACTTGGACAGGATGTTCAGTAATACTTCATTAACATCACGTCCAAGTCTCATGAACTAGGTCCATAATACTTTCAAAGTTATGATGACATGTTGATTCCCCCAAAATGTTCGAAGTTCATTGACCCTAAATGACGTTTGACCTTAATCATGTGACCTAAAACTCAGGCAGGTTGTTTAGTAATGCTTGACGACTCGTATGTCCAAGTTTCATTAACTAGGTTCAAATATTTACTAAGTTATGATGTCATTAAAAAAAACCCTTAGGTTATCAGATTTAATGTTGACGCTGCGCTCTGCTGTGCAGGCGAGGAAAAAAAAGAACAGTGAGGGTGTGACGTCATTATTTCTCTTATTTACATTATACCGCCTTTTGTGTAATAAAGCAAACCTTTACACGTCACAGCTTTCTTATTCAACAACCAATTTCGATTGATTTTTGTTCTTAGACTTGTTTCATTTTCAATATTTACTCAAATCGGCTATTGTTTGGCAGTGTTTTTGTGCTGGACTTCACCTTTACGGTATATGATATCCAGAAGATAATTGATTCAGACTGCGAGATTTTTAGTAGTTTTGGTGCCTTTGTATATAATTTGCCCCCTAACTAAAAGTTGTGTTCTCAAGTGATTTGAACTGTTTTTTCCATCAAGAATTGTATTCACTATCTCCATTACATTCATGCCACACTAATCATGATCCAAATAACGTAAATACGTATTTCCCGTAATTGGAGAGACTGTAGTTTCTCGTTGAAATTATCGGCTAATTTATTCTCTAAATTATTACAGTTCTCTGAATTTCTGAAAGGTACATTTTAAGACAAGATTATATGTGACAGACCGCACATCACCCTTGCCTTGACGTGCCGGTTACCTGTACATGGCTGCTATTATATAGTTTACAACTGCATTTGTTTTTCACTAGTACTTTTAGTCCGGGTTATAATTGAGCAAGGTGCCACACGAAAAAGGAGAAATTTTCATATAGTGCTTCTAGACCAGTTTTTTACGCTGAATATGAATATATGAGGTAACCAGGCTGTATCCTGAAAATTAACCCGTGAGGGCGCTTTTTTCAAAATGGCCGCCAAATTTTCAGAACAGTTGAATTTTCGTACATAGATTTTGACATAAACATTCCATTGCCACAAAATTAGTGTCATATGAAAGACAAATAGATTTCCTACAATTTGGTACTATTTATAGGGGATAAGTAGGTCATTTGGCTGAGATTTTAAGTAGAAAAAGTGCATTTTTGTCATTTTTTCCCAACAATTGAAAATTTTGCAAATACATAATTTTACATAATTCTAAGAAAAATGAATCAATGACCTTGAAATGTTCCTGAAAACTTTAGTGATGTACTATTATTATGTGGATGAAATTTCAACTCTGTATCATTCTTCTTAGCAAATGTATAAGGTATCAAACTTGAATACTTCAATTTCAGAAATGTCGCTTTTTGTATGCATTTCCATAGACTAATATGTATAACATGTATAATATGTATAATGTATACTGTATTTAAAATTAAATCAAATTATCTCCGCTCGTTAATCACTTGGATAGTTAAGAGTAGGCTTTTCTCTATCAGCTACATAAAACAAAATGTTGGCACATCAAGGCCTAACACTCTCATGGAGTGGGGAAGTTGAAGCCCCCCCCCCCTTTGGCTATATTATGTTGCATATTGCCTATTTATTGGAAAATCACCATTTTTTGAAGCACACATTGAGGCAAAAACAGGCATTTCTACTAAAGTACAGCCACTTTGATTGCTTTGAAACCACTTTGAGAGGAAAAAGTAGGCTTTAATTGTTCTATCAGCTACATCCAAAGAAGTGGCACACCGAAGCATACCCCTCGGGGGGGGGGGGGAGGGCTTTTGTTTAATAGTGCATATTTATTTGAAAATTCATAATTTTGGACCCAACATTGAGGCCAAAGAGCGTTTGTGCTTTGTTGCACACCCCATTTTATTGATTTGAAACCACTTAGGATAGAGTAGACTTCGTTCTTCCAGCTTCATATAAATAAGCACTGGCACATCGAACCCTAGCCCTATCAGGGGCTGTCTAAGTCACCCCCCTCTATATCATGTATATTGCCGATTCATTGGATATTTCACCATTTTGGATCACTCATTAAGGCAAAAGCGCATTCCTACTATATACAGTGCGTATCAAAAAAAAGGTTAACACTTAGAAAAAAATCCTGTAAAATTATATATTTGTTATATCCTGACAATTTTTCCACATTTTAGCATTGGTACAGATCCATTTAAGCAAATGACGATATAACTGTATATTTCCGCTAAATATTTCCGCTTGAGTGAGCACCACTTACTTTTGAAGTTGGTGAAAATTGATTTGCGCAGAACTTTGAAATAGTTATGCGAATAAAAGTAGACCTTAATCATGAAGAACACGCAGAATTTAGCTATTAAAATTGATTTGAAGATATATTTTACCTTTTTAAACTTGTTTCCTTGCCCAAAACACTTCGAAGAGTGCATTGCGCCCCACCCCACTCCCCCACACACCGAGTCCATCGTGACGATATTTGCTTTACACTGAGCTATGGTTTACATGAAATGGCTTAGGCTTGATTTTCATATTGTTAATCATTGCCAAGCTTGGGAAAAGTGTGGAGAAACAAGTATTAAATGAAGAATGAAATGTAAAGCCACTTTAAATGATAAAAACTTAGTGAAAATGCTGGAGATGGCTGAAATAAACTTTTGTTCAGATTCAGTTATGTCCTCAGATCCAGCTGGCACAAAAAGGGTGAAGGTTGTGCTTACTAAGTGTTAAAATTTTAAATTTGGGCGGCAAAATTGTTACAAAATGCTTGAATGTATCTGTTTTATTTCAATTGGCTAAAAGTGCTAGGGAAATCTATGAGGAATGCTTTGCAGGGTAAGTTGGATTTCGCCCTTTCCCCTTGACACAGCGTGAAAACAAGCATTTCTGCGCAAACAGATTTCTGCGAGCTTTACAAAACTGGACAGTGCTCACTCAAGTGTAACATTCTGTCAAAACTTTTACTTTCAATTGATATCCACATGTGTATATTTTTGAATTCCCAGGGCTTTTTCAAACTTGGTGTAAACTTTTTTTTGATACGCACTGTAGTACAGCCAATTTTATTTTCTTGCAATGACTTGGAGAAGAAAGAGTAGGCTTTGCTCTATTAGCTCCATATAAAGTGTTCGCAAATCGAACCCTATCTCCTTCAGGTGGCTTTTGAAGTTACCCAACTAATTTTTATTATTTGGCTATTTGTTGAAAAGTCACCATTTAAAGCCCCTATTGAAGCAAAAAGGTGTCTTTGATATATAGTTCTGCAACTTTTATTGCCTTGAAACCACTTAGAGAGAAAAGAATAGGCTTTGCTCTATCAGCTACATAATTTTGTGCAGGCAAATAAAAGCCTGACCCTTCTGGGGGCTGTCGAAATCAGCCCCCTCACGCCTTTGCGTCATTGCCTATTTATTGGAAATTCACCATTTTTGAGCCCCCATTGAGGTAAAAAGGCATCTCTGATAAATAGTACTGCCACTTTTATTGCCTTGAAACCAATTAAGGAGGAAAGAACATGCTTTGCTCTATAAAGAAATGCTGGCACATTGAAGCTTACCCATCTGGGCGGCTGTCAAATCACCCCCACCTCTCTTGCATTATTGCCTAATTATTTGAAAATTCACAATTTTTGAGCCCCATTGAGGCGATATGCACTTATGCTGTATATAACACACAATTTCTCTTTCTTGAAACCACTTGGAGAGGAAAGAATAGGTTCCCCTCTTTCAGCTATATATAACAAATTGCTGCCATATCGAAGCCTGACTCACTTCAGGGGAATATAATTATGTTACCCCACCTTTTTTACGATTTTTGCCAATTCATTGCAAAAATCGCCATTTTGGAACCCCCGTTAAGGAAAAAAACGTGTTTCTAGTATTAGTAGAGCCACTTCTTTATATGTAGCTGTTAGAGGAAAGCCTACTCTTTCCTCTCCAAGTAGTTTCAAGGCGGTACTAGTGGCAGAGCTATTTATCAGAACCGCCTTTTTGCCTCAATGGGGGCTCCAAAATGGTGAATTTTTCAATAAATAAGCAATAATAAAAAAGGGGTGGGATGATTTCAACAGCCCTCTGATGGGGATAGGCTTTTATTTGCAAGCATGTCTTTATATGTAGCTGTTAAAGCAAAGCCTATTCTTTTTCTCTCCAAGTGTTATAAAGGGTGAAAAACGGCAGAATAATAATCAGAAATGACTTTCTGCCTCAATGGGGGCTCCAAAGTTGTGATTTTTTTCAATAAATAGGCAATAATGCAAAAGGGATGGGTGATTTCGACAGCCTCCTGGAGGGGGTAGGCTTTTATTTCCTGCACTTCTCTATATGTGACTGATAAAGCAAAAACCTCTTCTTTCCTCCCTAAGTGGTTTCAAGGCAGTAAAAGTGGTAGAACTTTATTTCGGGAACGCCTTTTTGCCTCAATGGGGGCTCCAAAATGGTGAATTTCAAGGGAGGGGATGGGGGAATTTCTACAGTCCCCTGAAGGAAGTAGGCTTTTATTTGCCTGTACCTCTTTATATGTGGCTGATAAAGCAAAAACCTCTTCTTTCCTCCCTAAGTGGTTTCAAGGCAGTAAAAGTGGTAGAACTTTATATCGGGAACGCCTTTTGCCTAAATGGGGGCTCCAAAATGGTGAAATCTTCAATAAATATGCTATAATGCAAAATGGATGGGTTAATTTCAACAGCTTCCCGGAGGGGGTAGGCTTTTCTTTACTTGTGTATTTGTATCTGATAGAGCAAATTAAGCCTACTCTTTCCTCATCAAGTCATTGCAAGAAAACCAAAATGGGTGATCAATGTTGGGTCTAAAATGGTGAATTTCCAAATAAATTGGCAATAAGCAAAAGGGGGAGGGGTGACCCTCCCCCGAGAGGGGTTGGCTTTGATGTACGTGTCACTACTTTCGATGTAGCTTTATTGTAGAACAAAGCTTAATACTCTTCCTCTCCAAGTGGTTTCAAAGTAATTAAAGTGGCTGTTCTGTATAGCAAAAATGCTTTTTGCCTTAATGGGCGCTTCATAGGCAATATACAACATAATTAACTGCATTCGCAAAGGTCCGGTAAATGGGCGACAATTAACGAAATTCTACACAATATGCATACATGATGAGGTTCATAAAATTAGATTGAAACCATTATCATGATTATAATGTAAATGTATGCAACATGCATAAAGCATGCTTTATCTTAGTTTGACCATGGACCTATCACAAATGGGTCCATGGTTTGACCGACGTAGACCTATCAAACATAACATAATCGGGCTGTCGGACCATGGACCTACTAGCGTGGTCGGACAGGTCCAGGTCTGTGAAACCATGGGCTAGTAGGTCCATGGTGAAACATACTATAGTTTTACCCATTTGTTTCTTTCTCTGGAGCTTCTCGCGGCCCACCGTTTGAGAAGCGCTGCCTTAAAACATAACATTCTGTGCAGACGAGGCATGGCAATGACAATACTAATAAACACCGCGAACATGGTTAAAGGGGAATCAAACCCAAACAAAAATTGCTTTAATAGAGGAAAAGAAAAATCAGATGAGTTGATCGATATGAAAGTTTGAACAATATCAGACAAGCAATAAGAAAGTATGAATTTTGAAAGGTTGTAAACATTGGTAATCACTGTACCCAATGGGGACTTCAAATTGGCCGCGTTTGTGATGCCATATGATGTAAGGCAAGGACTACTCTTTCATGTACTCCAATACATAACATAACTTAACCATAGAGCTATTAACAGTCGTTTTTGTCCAAAATTACACCTCAACTTATATTTTACCATAGAGCTATTAATAGCTCCATGATTTTACCATAGAGCTATTAACAGAGCTCCATGATTTTACTCTCATGAGGCCATAAAACAATACACTACCTGGCTTTGATAGATTACTGCCTCAGGTGATTGGACCCAATGATGAAGTACACTGCCAACAGGAAAACTGTCCTTACCCCTTGCCATAATTTGCTTACCCAGTTGCCAATTTGAAATCTACGTACCTGTAGTCTTAATTTTAAAGCAGCCATAACTTTCTTATTAATTGTCTGATTTCTTTCAAATTTTCACAATTCTTTTTAATGATTTTCTCCTTTCCACAACAACATTTTATGACCAAGGATGGATTCCCCATTATAGGGCAGAGTTTTTATTTTTGTAATGTTTGTTTTGTTGCACTGAGTTTCGATTTTCGTGATTTTTCATTGTTATTTTTTTTTGTAATGCAAATATTTGACCTGAAATATTGCGTTTTCCGTGAAATTCCGCGAATTGTTCACACTCCAAAGGTAAGCTGGGGGAACCTGTGCCCTAGGTATTTGAAGAAACGCTTGAGTTCAAGCATGAGTTCACTTCCGAAGTGGTTTGAGAAAAAAATCAAACTTTAAAACATAACTCCTATACTCTTGAATTCTTCGTAAAAATCTTCGTTGCTATTTTTTCTTTCTTTACTTCCGCTTATATTAAAAACAATTTGACCGCGAGGTATCCTTCCTGTTACATCAGAAGCGTCTTGGTACAAAACAGAAAAGTATTAAAAACAAAACAACAAACAGCTTTTTAGACCGATGGAAGTAACCTCCGGATGACGGTATAGAGAAACCTGGACCCAGTTTCATAAAACACGTTATGATATGAATTTTGCATTAGCAGTTAAAAGCTACTGAACTCTTTCTGTAATGAGTGGCTGATGGTAAGCTGTTTGTTGTTTTGTTTTTAATATTTGTCTGTTTTGTACCAATACACTATTAGTATACACTGTAAAACACTGTTTAAAAATTAATGCACGCTGTTTTAGCCTGCCACTACTGTTAAAACTTTTTGTACAGCAGGGGCGAATATATCGATTTGCTAACCCAATAATTTTTATAATTTTTATGAGTTTCATTTGTTGGCTTTTTTTTTTTTTTTTTCAATTCTTTTTTTTTATATCATTTCCATTCAAAACATAATACAAAGTAATATAAAACAATACAAATCAAATACAATTTTACAGAAGGGCATTCTTACTTCGTAAAAAAAACAGTATAATATAGAGCATAAATGGATATGGAAATGAGGGGGATCCACTAAAAAGCAAAGCTTGTAAAATTGTGGATCCCCCTTGGAAAAGAAGAAATTATAGTCGACTTACTATATGCGTACATGCATGTATTACAGGAAAGAAAAAGAGAAAAAGAAATCATATTGACGGAAACATAAAAACTGAACAAATGCAAACCTTTTCACACAAAGAGGTCTTCGTTGCAAAGGATATGTTGCGCAAGACAGGAAAAAAAACAGAGAGAGGTGATGACAAGACGTAGAAGACAAGACAAAACAAGAGACAGGACAGTACAAGACAACTAGTTTTTAAAAAGGAGTAAAACTAAGAATGGGAAAGGGCTGACCATGAACCAGCTTGATCTGGTGAAATAACAAAGGATATGACTGGACAATATAGATGAAAAAAGATAAAATAAAAGTGAAAAATGTAAGGATTATAATCAAGATAATGAAGTGTTAGTTCCGTTGAGAAGAATTATAGGAATTAAGCAGGATACGTTTGAGTTTACGTTTGAATGAATTCAAGGAGACACTGTCTTTAACATTATTAGCGAGTGAGTTCCAGAATTTAGGACCGTTGAATAGGAATGTATTTTTGGCCAGTAAAGTTCTGTAAAGTGGGATGTGAAGTTCGTCAGAGTGTCTCGTGGGGTAGTTATGATAAAATTGATTTTTAGGGAACATGGCATCAAAAATATGGGGAAGTGCATTATTATTATAACTATACATGAAGTGCCCTAACTGTAGTAAATACAGGTCTTTGACTTTCAACAGTTTACTTTCTAGAAAAAGTGGGTCCGTATGAGAACGGAAACATGTACTATGAATAATACGAAGTGCTTTCTTTTGCAAAAGCAACAATTTATCTAATAAATATTGATGGGTATCACCTATCAATATATAATAGTATTCAATGCAAAACATATGTTTCAAAAAAGCATCAGAAAGCACTACAATAGGCCTATCATGCAAACTCTTAAACTTGACATCAAAATGCTATTATACATAGAAAATTATTGTCATGTTTTCGGGCTCTTAATTCATGGGCAAAATTCTGATAAAATTTGGCGCGCAGATTGAGCGGGCCGAAAATTTTGGATATTTTTTTTTCACCCGACCCCCCCCCCCCATTCTGAAATATGCGATCGACAAACCAAACTCTAAAGTAAACGTTTTAAATAACTTTAACCTCGGTCAGGGAGTATACCTTGACCATTTCCTTAAACCTCGAGAAAATTATCATAAAAATGCCAAAATTTCAGATCGCGTTTAGAAGGGGGCGAGCGGCTGTGCCACGTTATCTTTATAGGGGCGGGATGAGGGCGACGTAATTATATTCTCAGTTGAATTGATTGGGAATCCAATTCAAGTAAAAAAAAGGGAAAAAGAAAATATGAGACAAGTTAATAGGTGACAAGTTTGAACAATATCGGACAAGCGATAAGAGAGTAACGTTATGAATTTTTAAAAGTTGTAAATATTGGTAATCATTATACCCATGGAGACTTCACATTGGCCGCATAATGTGAAGTCGTAGTGATGTAAGGTAAGAACTACTCTGTACTCCAATACATAAAATGGCCAAAATGTCGTATATTTCAAAAGTTTGATTTCAACCAATGCTGGATTCCCCTTTAAATTGGTATATACACGATAAGTGCTTCTCTCTTTGATGCTCCACTTGTTTCTTTTTCCCTCTTTTTTTACCCTTTTATTCCAATATTGAAAAAAAAAAAATGACGGGGGCAGATGTCCCTGCCCCACCCCCGAGGCAAAACCCCCGTTGATTGAGTGAATCAGTGGACTTCGCTCCGACTTTCATTCAAAGTTCATTCCTAACTTGCGTTTATGAAAGAAATGATTTCAAAGGGAAGAACTGGATCCATTACATACAAAACAATTTTTGTATGTGAATACATGTAGACCCTATACCACTGGTAAAGGAAAGCTCGATGCACAATAGAGTAAAATGAAGACATTATTAACATGAAAGGAATACGATTCGTGGGATAAACTCTATGCTTTCAAGAACATGATTTCCGCATATATTAATTACATGAAAATGATAAAAAGCCTTTGGAAAAATATTCGACTTCCTCGAATAAAACTAGACGTCACAGATACAGAAAAGAATAATAATCGAAGCCTTTACATTCAGATCTAGGCTATAGGGTAAATTGCCATTTCGTCTTCTGCCAAGTCGTCCACTCATCACATACATATAGTTTACCTTCATTTAGTCTTATGCCATTCCTTCCATCGGCATTTCGTCTAACACCAATTTGGTCAAATAATCACTTCGTCTAATAATCACCAGTTTGTCTACGACCATTTCGTCTCATAACCGGTTGGTCTAATACTCATTTTCTTTCATTTCGCCAAATTCAAACACTTTAGTCTGATTGGGGTCCAATTTTTAGACCAAATAGTATACGGACGAACTGACGATTCTAGACCAAATAATAATAGAAGATTTGGTAAATGGACGAATTGGCATTTGACGAATTGGATATGAACATAAATCAGTTAAAAACAAATTTGCGAAACGCACACAATATAATTATTGTTGATAATCATAATGCTTCAATATTCGAATTGTCTATACTATATTGCGTTGTATAACGCTTCCGCACCTGTTTTATTTGAACACCGAATTCCCACCAGTATATTGCTTGAGACGAAAATACAAATGGCAAAATCAAAAGACCCTCATTATTCCATTCATAATTCATAAGTGCACGCCTGTGTGTATCGAGGAATGTTAGACAGGGAATTGGTTATTTTGGCGAACATGATACACACGTACACAAAACTCAGAGAGCCAGTCGCTGATGAGGGGCGCGGTGCTCAGAGTCTCATCCAGCTTCTGCGAATGCATGTTCTTTACTCCCGTTGAAACATACCGAAATCAAATAAACATTAATCGAACACATTTAAGGGAGGTTTTCCACTTACCGAACACGCATATCGAGAGAAAAGACAAGATGTACAGAAGCGTAGCCATTTTGGTAAGCTTTTGGAGGAAGTTCAGCTGCACCGCGTTGTGAAGTCTGATCGAATGGCCAGACGTTTGTATGATATTTCTATTTATCTTGATCAGACTGTGGACCTACTCGATCAAGCGCAGACTGCGTAGGGGTCATGAGCTCCTCGTGTAGTCTGCAGCTCATACGGCAGTACAGGGTATTTCATCCTGCATACCTGACGCGACTATTGTTTGGTTGAATGCCAAGAAAATATTGCCATTAAGGGATGTATGACATAATCAACTGTGGATGTCTAAATAGTTATGTTTAATAATTCTAAGGTGTTATAGCGGTGGTCTATAGCACCACCATTGCGGGAATAATTATACTCATAACATAACGTCAATATTATGATGAACATTTATATATTCATTATGATGATGGGTATCAGCTTCATCATCAGCATCATCACCACCCGGGGGGGCCACTTACATTGACGAGTGGATACCCGGGCATCACCACCACCCCATCAACATCATCATCATCATCATCACCATCATCATTATCATCATCATCATAACCATCCTCGTCATCATCCCGATCATCATCACCATTATCGTTATCATCATCTCCATCATAACCACCATCATCACAATCAACATCATCATCACCATCATCATTATCATCAACATCATGATCACAACCACCACCATTGTCATCACCACTACCACCACCTATCACCACCCATCATCATCATCATCATCATTATTATCATCAACATCATCATTATCATCATCATCATCCTCATCAACATCATCATCGTCAACATTATCATCACCATCATCATCAACATCATCAATATCATCATCATCATCATCCTCATCACCATCATCTTCATCATCACATCATCATCACCATCATTATCATCATCAACATCATCATCAACATCATCACCATCATTAACATCATCATCATATCATCATCATCAATATCATCATCATCATCATCAACATCATTAACAACATCAACATCATCAATATCATCATCATCTTCATCATCATCATCATCACCATCATCTTCATCATCATCATATCATCATCACTATCATTATCATCATCAACATTATCAACATCATCATCAACATCATCACCATCCTCATCATATCATCATCACCATCATTATCATCATCAACATCATCAACATCATCATCATCATCATCATCAACATCATCATCAACAACATCATCATCATCAACATCATCACCATCATCAACATCATCATCACCATCACCATCATCATCATCATTACCATCATTCCGATCATCACGGCACTGTCATAATCGTTATCATTATGACCACCATGTTTATCCGCACAAAGAAAAATGACAGCATTTGAATAAATATCAAAGGTTTTAAAGATCATTTTGAAAGATTTTTCACCTTAGTTCTTGGAATTTCGCGATCAGGAGAATCACAATAAATGGCTCCTTTTCCACTGTTATGTATGACGATGGGGATTCCCCGTTTCACCTAGTCTTCCTTCAGTCAAACATAGATGTCAGTTGTAGTAACGAACATCGTTCACTGACATGGCCCTTTAAACTGTATAAATGAGTGTCCCAAATAATGTCCATTACCAACTGTAATTGCGGGGAAATTGGTAAAACAAGCCCACATTTTCAGCCAGATATCCGATCTTTTTCGAAGCAATAATAATACACTGCCCCGCGTGTGCTTGCTGATGTTCATCTTGGTTTATTTTCATGATTTCACCCGGGGGGGGGGCACTTACCAATGCGAGTGGATACCATGCGCGACCCCCAAAACACGCAAAAAGGACGTCTTTTACAAGGTAGGGCACGTTACGTACGTAACGTAAGAAGGGTGTCAAAAACACTAAAATAATAAAAAAGGTTATCTATTTCACTAGGAAAGTTACGTGCTTAGGGTCACATTTGCGGGGATGACAAAACAAAATTAAAATGTTTTTTATAAAGGATGTCATTTTGGACCAAGCACTACGTGTTTAGAGTCCGCGAATTGCGCGAGGTATGGAAGACGGTGGGCCGTATACCAAATGATGTGTGAAGGTAAAACCGACGACCGAAGGACCCGTGACATAACAATAATATATTCCTGTACTAGTGTAGAGGTTCATTTTAGGGAATACCTGCCAAGCGTATCGTTTTGTTTTCAATACTTGTTAAGGGTAGGGTTTCACACGTCAATACTTGTTAAGGGGTGCATTTTCAGAATATGGAAAATACGCGTTTCGAGACCCCATGGTCGCGCATGGTATCCACTCGTCACTAGTGGCCCCCGGGATTTCACAGAATCGGATTTATCAATTATACCAGATACAGATCTACCACCGTTGTTATATATGGTGACTATGAAAGGTAGAAGCCGGGGGGGGGGGGGGTAGAAGACAGTAGTTGCCACAAATAGTTACTTCATGAGAAAGTAATCAAGGTTTAATAGTCACCATATGATATATCTACATGTATAACTGGTACAATAACGTAAACTTATCTTTGTGAAATTATGAAATCGTCCCGGAGGAGGGGGGGGGGGGGGGCAGTCAAATATATTGCGGTACACATGCATGCTTGGTCCCCCCAAAAAAATCACTTTTAAAGGGGTGTTTTTTTTCATTTTTGGACGCGGGCCGCGTGTGCACTCGATCGTTAAGGGTATCAAAAATACGGATTAAAAAAGGTGTTTTTTAAAAGACTGGTCAATGGTCAGTCGCTGGGTCAAACGTATTTAGGGTATATTTTTCCAAAGGTTTTTTAGGGGTATTCTGGCGACTAAGTGTTTAGGGGACAAAATGTGTAAATGAAGCCCGCGAAAAACTTGTTTACGGGATTATTTTGCACACACAGAAAAACCTCGTTTAGGGGGTGTTTGGAAATATTTGGCCACGCATGTGTTACAGCAATAAATATGAATTCCCCCCCCGAAAAATCCTAGCCCAAACCGATAATTCTGATGATCAATAACACAGAATAGCATATGTGGGCGAGTGTATTAATATTGCTTGGAAAAATACCAGACATTTGATGGAATTCCCGTGCTTATTCTTGTCATTTTTTTCTGTAATTACGCATGCTCTTCGAGAAGCATTTGGCATTTAGTTGTTAATATTCAATTGGGTGGTAATATTGTTGGATTCTATTCGACCTCATTTTGAGATCGTTACCATAACTGGCATTTATGATTAATCTACATTTTAAACATGTTAAAGTGTTTCTCATGAATTCCTTGTTTTCTGCAACTACTTTTCTTTACGTTGAATATTAGTTTCGAAATATCTTGAGTGAAGCATGCAAGTGCCTACTTGTCTTCAGTGCTCGACAGATCCGTGAAATATTATGGATTGCCAATACTGACTTGTCATTTATCAAATCCTATATCTTACTCACGTATACAAAGAGAGAGAGAGGGGGGGGGGGGTGGTCTTGCCAAAATGATGAATGATCCTCCCCCCAAAAAATAAAGAAAGAAGAAGAAGAAAGGGATAGTGAAAACAGTGAAGTATGATGCCATTGCCGAAATATTACGTCAGTATTATACATGTATATAAAACTGAATTAGATTTAAAAAAGTCAAGATTTTCGCTCGCTTGCTTCATTCTCGCAAGCAACTTTTCGATTCCGCCAAACATTTCTACCCCCTGAAAGCTTCTTTTCTCATTACGCCACTGTCTTATGTATTCTTTCTTGATATATTCAAGGTTGAGTGATCGTTATACTAATCTCATTCAATTATACGGAGGCCACCCTATACTCTTTCATACAATACCGGAAATATCTTCTTCCTCGTGAACCGACAATCGGTTATCAACACGGGCGGACACATAGGATTTAAAGGTCAAGTCCACCTCAGAAAATTGTTGATTCCAATCAATAGAGAAAAATCAGACAAGCGCAAAGCTGAAAATTTCATCAAAATCGGATGTAAAATAAGAAAGTTATGACATTTCAAAGTTTCGCTTATTTTTAACAAAATAGTTATATGAACGAGCCAGTTACATCCAAATGAGAGAGTCGATGATGTCACTCACTCACTATTTCTTTTGTTTTTTATTGTTTGAATTATACAATATTTCAATTTTTACGAATTTGACGATTAGGACCTCCTTTCCTGAAGCACAAAATGTTAAAATAATGGAATTCCACGTGTTCAGGGAGGAATGAAACTTCATTTCACATGACAATGACGAGAAAATAAAAATATTTCATATTTCATATAATAAAATACAAAAGAAATATTGAGTGATGTCATCAGTTCCTCATTTGCATACCGACCGAGATGTGCATATAACTGTTTTGTGAAATGAAGCGAAACTTTAAAATGCCATAACTTTCTTATTTTACATCCGATTTTGATGAAATTTTCAGCGTTATGCTTGTTGATTTTTTCTCTTTTTATTCAAATCAAGTTTTTGTTGGGGTGGACTTGTCCTTTAAGAATGGGGGGGGGGGGTGGGGCACAGAATATAATATTTTTCTTGTCAGGCAAGGGTGATCGTTTATTATGCCACAATTTTTCTTTTAAATCAATTAGACAAGCCCCCCCCCCGAAAAAAAAATATTAAAATAATATTGTTTAATGCTAATTTCATATGTCTACGGTCGAATTAATCGTTATTTAATTTGACAACGAGGAGAAAATTAGAATATTCCATATTTCATGCGATAAAATACAAAAGAAATATAGTGGATGACGTCATTAGTCTTCTCGTTTGCATACCGACCATGCAGGATGTGCATATAACTTTAAAATGTTATCACTTTCTTATTTTACATCCGAATCTGATGAAATTTTCAGTGTTATGCTTGTTGGATTTTTCACTTTTTATTTAAATCAACTTTTTGCTGGGGTAGACTTGTCCTTTAAACTGTCATAACTTTCTTATCTTACATCTGATGTTTGTTTAATTTTCAGTGTTATGACTGTTGAATTTTTCTATTTTTATCAATATAAATTTTGTGCTGGCATGGTTATTGGGTGGACTTGTCCTTTATTCATAATACAACTTTGATTGATTGCCACAAACATACACGTGTGATAGACTCAACGTCTCATTAGCATTAAAGGACAAGTCCACCCCATCATAAAGCTGATTTGAATAGAAAGAGAAAAAACAAACATGCAAACAAAGACTGAAAATTTCATCAAAATCGGAAATAAGAAAGTTATAACATTTTAAAGTTTCGCATAATTTTTCAAAACAGTTATATGCACATCCTGTTCGGTATGCAAACGAAGAGAACGATGAAATCATCCACTCACTATTTCTTTTGTAATTTATTATATGAAATATTTTTATTTTCTTGTTATTTCCTCCCTGAACACATGTAATTCCATTATTTTAACATTTTATGGTTCAAGCTGAAGGGGGTCCTAACTGTCAAATTCATCAAATTTGAACTATTTTATTATTCAAACAATAAAAAAACAAAAGAAATAGTGAGTGAGTGACATCATCGACTCTCTCATTTGCATATCTCTGAGTTGAGCATAGAACTGTTTTGTGATGAATAAGAGAAACTTTAAAATGTCATAACTTTCTTATTTTACATCCGACTTTGATGAAGTTTTCAGCGTTATCCATGTTTTCATTTTCAATATTTATTCAAACTAGAATTTAATTCGTCATGCGGACGAATTAGGTGGACTGTCATGATTTTTCATTCAGAGTCGGCTAATGTATAAAATGAATAATTTAGATATGATTGATAATCTTGATTCTAGACATCCTAAGAATAAATTTTGACCATTGCTAAATGTGATTATTAATGTTTCCCATAGACTTTACACGTAAGCAATTTTGAGAATTACAATTCCAATATTGCAAGTGAAAAACGGGCATGATCCCGGCATCTGATCAAAAAGTGATACAGGGCTTACACGTTTATCTAACCGAGTATCCTGACATGCATTTTTAGGGGTTCTCCTTTAAAGACACATTTATTACACCAGGGGCACTATATAGATCCCCTTACATGAAATTTACCACAGTTACTGCAGGGGCCCGTCGCAGAAAGAGTTACAATCAATCGTAACTCTAAGAATCGTGCGCAACTTGACTTTCAACCAATCAACAGCGCGCATTTGGGACTTGGGATTGATTTTTTTGACTTGCTTTTAAACACAACTCTTTCTGCAACGGGCCCTCAGTACGTGTAAGTTACGCCTATCATCAATGATAACTCCCTTGGTAACATAGCTCAACAGCCGATCATAATCAAGCTTTCCATAAATTGCAATCGATCAAAAGAACAAATCAAAAATTGAAGTAGCATGGCCAAGAAAGCTGTCTACTTCATACATGCGCTTGTGCTGCTTGCCATAAATATAATTTGTATATTCATGCTAGTGATACAGAGACAATATTGGCAAGACATCGGCGATTGTAAACCCAGGGATGACATTCGCCACGTGGGAAGGAAGTTAATGTCAAAATCCTTTCATAGAGTGTAAATGAACAAAGGTGTATCACTGCAGCCTCACCTTGTCAATTAAACTTGTCAATTTATCCCTATAATCATATTTTGCTTTGTTTTATTATGATGATTTCAGGGAAAGTGTCATTTAAGTTTTTGTCAGTTCATTCAGTTCGCTTCGTCCAGTCGCTGGCTTCCATAATTGCATTTGAGGATCATATACCATTTGGTCTTGTAATATTAATACAGCATTTAACATTTTATATAAACTGATTGTGTAAGCGTGTTTGGGCTAAGTAACATGTTGACTGGATTAAATTGAACGCAGATAGACTTAGAAAGGAACTGATTTTGAAGTAGGCTTCGGCAGGTGTGTCGGATGTATTAGCTTACCAATTTCTTCGGGGACGTCTGCCGAGGGAGTTTAAATATCCCGATATTCCACCCTTGTCTCAAATTCACCAAGTTTTTCTCGCGAGCTAATTTAATAGGTAAGCTAAGTGCTTGATTAATGTGTTAAACATTCAAAACGTGTTCGCAGTGAACACTCTGGTGTTTATTTGGTGTTTGTTTGGTACACATAGAGCAACACACTAGTCATTTTTACTCGGGTGTTAAATGTTTGGTGCTAGTTCAACACCGTTGGGTGTTATAACAAGATCCCGGAGGCTGTTACTTTATTAATCCTTGGTATTATGCTCTGCTGCGTATCTCTGCGGTGTCATGTTTTAACACCATTGACGTAGTGGCTATTGTCAGTATGGAGCGAGTTTCGCCAGTGTGGTCGTAACATTAGAGGAAGGCTGGGTAAGTTGTGACACTTTTTGCATTTTGCATGTTAGAATTGATATGACTAGTAGTATTGTAGAAATAAGTACATTGCCTTTAAATTTGATTCTTGGGAAATATTTTTCACCTATATGTAACTTTCTACCCCCACACTGAAAGTAATCGTGACCTTTGAAAAAAGAAACGATGTCAAATGGCTCAACTTGCACCATCTGTGGGGTAAGTTGTGCCACCGTCTGGGGTAAGTTGAGCCACAAAAACTATGTACAAAATATATGGGGGGGGGACAAGGATGTCAATTTTTCATTTAAATTTTTTTCACTTGCTAATTCTCTATGAATGCAAACATCTTCTAAAAGTAAAAGATCTGTCATGTGAATTTGCTCCTTTCTGCCTGCGTATCAATGGCTTTTTATGCTTTTTTAAATTTTTCATTACATATTACCATAAGAATTTCCATAACTCAACTTGCCCCATGTTGGTTGGCTTAAATTAGCCTCATCCGACTTTAATGCAATATTTTTACATCCAAACATTCCTTATACATCCATCATGTAAAAGACTATGACAAGAATGAGAATCCATACCTGGACTAACAATATTGTTCTTACTTCTATAATATATTTTAAGACGTGTGTGGGTAAAAAGCACTTATTTATTTCACATTTTTTTTGGCTGAAATTTGTATTTTTCCCACTATAAAAGTACTTTTTGTTTCAAAGTTGAAAACAATGTGGTGGGGTTAACGGTTATGCAACTGGTCATCAATAAATGACGCCACGACAATGTCTGACTCATTCATTATTAGCCTGGGGGTTGTGGCTCAACTTGCACCTATGCTCAACTTACCCCGCCTTCCCCTACTGTTTCACACTCGGCAGTCTGCTATCATCCTAATTAAAACCTAATCTGCAAGCACAGATTATTATCTGACACTTTAACCAATTATACCATGTCTTGAGTGAAGTCTATAGACTGCAAGCTCTCTAGTCTGTGCCAATCAGAGCCCGGATCCACAGTACATAATGAAGCTAGTCTCACTACTTCAGACTCAGCATAATCTAATGTGGGAAATAAAATGTTAAATAATGTTATAATGTGGGAAATATAATGTTATAATATGGGAAATATAATGTTATATAATGTTATAGTTTATATCACATTGTTTTTTTTTTTTTGTATTCATTTTTCTCACAGAGGGAAAGAGTGGGATATAGGAACAGCCCATTTTGAAAGGGTGATTGTACGCCCTCTACGTTAGAAAAAAATGCCGACCATGAAGGACGTACTGCGTCAACTGTTTCGGTTAATTGGTATCTCCTCATTGGTATCGATCCTTCTATGGCAGACACGTGAGGGATTTACGCAGCCTCGTAGTCGGGAAACATTGGATATCTTTCGAAGGAACCAACTCATGAAGCAGTATGAGGAAAGTGTTCAATTCAATGCGCATGAACTAAATTGGACAACTGCGAACATGGCGAAAGTATTAATGTTCAAAGGTCTCGAGCCTGAGACTTACAAAAGCTCGAATTTGCGAAATGCAGTCCGGTATGGTGTCATGGAACATGGCACCAAGGATTCTGATCTAGGAAGTTTGATGGATAATTGGGTTGCTGACGTTGAGGTCCATGATTATGCATATTTGATCAATCCACATCAAAAATGTGACGTGCCTCCGCATCTTCCCAAAGCCATTCTCCTTGTCATATGCGTTCTATCAGCTCCTCAGAATTGGGAACGACGTGACGTCATTCGGAGCACCTACGGGAACGAATCAGTATGGCCAGCATCGAG